>NW_020862121.1:32802-40654 GCF_003713205.1 Coffea eugenioides
GAAAGCGGATTTCAAAAGTGGTTTAAAGAATCTGAGATCGCATTGTTGCGCCAACCCTATTTTAGGGTTAAATCAGAACTGGCCCCAGTTTACGCTCACTTGAGGCTTTTTCTCTTTCATCTTCTTTCGATTTTCCGGCCTTCTGCCATTTTTGAACTTTCACAAAATTTGCCCCAGTCATTTTTGAACTGAGGTTTTCTTTTCTTCTTTTGTCTTTTGATTTTGTTGCATTATCACTTTTCACTTCTTGAAACTTTTTCTTTTCAACTCAAACTTGCCCCAGTGTGGGGTTTGCGATTCTCAGGGGTTGCCAAATGAAGTATTTTATTCTGAAGGCTCAAAAAGGATAACTAGGGATAGAATGTTTGATTGGAAAAGAAGAGGGCTTGACTTTTGTTCCGTCCCTTACAATAACTCTGAAAGGAAACTTTCATTAATGCGAAATTCCTTGCATGTATCTGAATTAATTGACTGAGGAAGATTCTTGCTCATTCATATCTATGAAACATAAGTGATCCACCGGACAGAACTTGTCCTTTTTCCTCTTTTCTTTTCTTTTCAAAATTGAAACCCAGGTAGAATCAAATTTCCCCAATTCGCGGTTCCCTTTCCCCTTTTCTTTTTTTTTTCTTTCAAAATTCCCCAATCTCCTTCCCCAATGTGGGGTGCGATCATATGTGCACTCGAAAAGAACCACCAATTTTTAGCTCAAATGAGGATGCAAGGGATGATCAGTGTTTAGGTTGTAGAAACGACGGCCAAAACATCATTCTTACACCTCATGACAACCAAAGTAACGAAATGGTCATTGAAAATCCATTCCCCTTTTTGATATTTGAAAATTTTCCAATATAGGGTAGTGAACATTAGGGCTCTTATTTGAAACGAAATTATTCTTTCAAAGGCTCAAATGGGAGAGCAAATGATAAAATGTGTGTATGTAGAGAAAAGAATGCTCGAAGTATCATTCCAAATTTTCAAAACAAACAAGAATAATGCACATTTTTGCTTTCACTTAGATGTGATTGAATCGGATTAGTCACAGCGGACACTTTTAAACAAAGATTGCCCCAATTTGTAATTTATCAATCAATGTGACTGATTTATTGGGGGGCCAATAGAAGTAGGCAAAATATGAATTGTACAGTGAAGGTGAAAAAGGTATCGTATTGGGTCTTTTGAGTGACCTCTTTTAATTCTGAGCACTCTTATTGCATAGCTCGGATCACCAATCTGGTGTATACATTTGTGAGTTTTCAGGCAAGAGGTTGAAAAATCTCAATTTGAGCTTATTTCTTAAAATTCACCATGAAATCTCTTAATGAGCTCAATAAAGAATGAAATGTACACGAGTATTATACAAAACAAATAATTGTCTGAACAAAAGCTTCATTATTGCCAACGTTTGAAAAATTTTAAAAGCAATACATATGAGAAACACTCTACAAAATTCCTTTGCACATGTATACATATTTTCTCTCTTAATATCCCCTTTTTCTTTGAGCAATGAAATCCCTTAGATGTCTTGCACGAGCGCTTTCAAATGAATTTCCGAATTCACATTGTAGGGCCTGCCTAAGAATCAAGTAACACTTGTAATTTTCAAACTTTATCAGATCAAAATTGTTATCAGATATAGAAAGGTATTTTCCCCTTATTGAAATATTTTATGAATGCAGGGGGAGGGGAAAAACAAAAGGAAAAAGACCCAGAGTCAGTAAGTAAGAATAAAAAATCGGTATGCATGTCCTATGGGGGGAACCCTTTTTATGCCAAGGGTAGGCCTAGCATGAAAATACAATCCTCTAGGGTAGGCACTATACCATACCTGATGAATCAGATCAATTGATTAAATGAAAAATGATTTGAAAAATTTGGCCAATTTGGAGTGAGAAGAAGCATTCGTCCTAAAAAATGAGGACAAAGTCCGAATGAATTGCTTATTTTGATCGACGCATGATGTGTCAAAAGGGGTAAAATGGTCAAATTCTTTGAATGAAATTTGATTATTTATTGAAAAGTGAATGGATAACCCCAAAAATGAATTAAACTAATCAAATGAATTGAATGAAATCAATTGATCAAACCGATCGAGTGAAAGGATGATTTATTCAAAATCGACCGAATTGCCCTAAAAATAGGTAAACTAGTCAAATGGATCGGAAAATTGACTAAATCACCCTAAAAAGGGTAAACTGGTCAAATGAAATTGAACGAATCTGGTGATTTGAATTTATTCAAAATTGATTGAGTTGACCCAAGAATGGGTAAACTAATCAAATGAATTGAATGAAATTGGTGATCTTATTCAAAAATCGACTAGATTGCCCTAAAATGGATAAACTAGTCAAATGAATTCAAAATTGACTAGGTTGCCCTAAAAATGCACAAATTGATAAAATGGACTGGATGAAATTGATGAATAAAATGATCCAATGGACTGAATGGAATTAACGGCTTATTGCGATGCATTAGTCTATGAGCCTTTTAAAATCAAATTTTGGCCTCAGTTTATTTATCGTCTCAATAGCGAGGAATGATTTGTGAATTTCTTCAAATTAATGTCCTTTTTGCAAGGGATTTTTACCAATTTGATAAAATGGCCAAAAAGTGATTATTAAACGCTCATATTCCAAAGATCGCTCTATGAAAATGATCGGATCCTACCTTACCTTGTGCACTACCACTTTGGATGGTACAGAATGTAAACGTGCAAGTCTCCTTGGATTAAGTATCCGAGACACAGGGCAGTTTATTCCTGAAGTGGGATCCCCTAAATGGCATTCCCTTTCTACGGTTTATGCATGATGCCAGTTTATTAAAGCAATGTAAATATGTGACAAATATGGCCTAAAGGACATAAATAATGCATCGGAGGGAAAAGGTCTAAAATGAAATGTACTTATTGAAAATTAAGTGTAATGACTGAAATTTAAACATGTGAGTTATCTAGTGGGTAAGTCACTAAAAGAGTGCCAAAGAGGCCTCTTATTGCTAAGGCACATGAATGCAAGCAAAGAAATGGTTAGTGCAATTGATAGTACACATAACATATTGGGAGCAATCAAGAAAAGAAATACAATAAAAGCAAGTAAAAGGGGTGGAACCCTTTCCCTCGTGCCTAATGTGCTTAAAAAAGGGTGAGGCTGACTCTAACCTGGGAAAACTCTAACATGGATGCATGAGGCTGGGGTTCACTAATGCAACAAGACTCGATAAGGTTTAAAAAGGTCCCCTAGCCTTCAGACCTAAGGGAATGGGTCATCAATCCCAAGACCCTCGGTCGGTGGCTCGAGCGGTCCCCTAGGTACTGCTATGGGCGCAGAGCACACCATCCACATAACTAGAGAAACCATTCCTAGTCCTACAAGGTGGTGTGGGAAAGAGCCCACGAAAATAAAATAAAATGGGATAACAGTAAATAAACATGCACGTATGAAGTGTTCCCTATTTTGAGGGAAGGGGTTGAGAACCAATGCGAGGCTCTAAAGGTGACACACACCCCTCCCAAATGCAATGCAACGCGCGAGATAAAACAAGTACAACATACATCCAAACAACCAATCATACATACGTGAGTGAGGGAATAGCTTGATACGCGCGCGAGGCAAAAAGTCCTAAAAATGGAAAATGCAACCCTAATATCCAAATGCTATGCATAAAAGGGCAGAAAAAAGGAAAAGAATAGCTAAATCAAATGCTTGGACCCACTTAGGAAGTCCCCAGTGGAGTCGCCAACTGTCGCGCCCCACTTTTTGAGTATGTGAAAGTAGTGTGTGGGATATGTATGTGAACGTGTGTGAAAATGAAAATAAAAGGCCGTGGGATTGTGAAATGCGACGGTTTGGCCAAACAAAGTTCAAAAAGGGTTTTTGAATGGAAAATGGAGTCGCCACTTGGTATAGAGTTAGGG
Organism: Coffea eugenioides; assembly: GCF_003713205.1. Classification (NCBI taxonomy): domain Eukaryota; kingdom Viridiplantae; phylum Streptophyta; class Magnoliopsida; order Gentianales; family Rubiaceae; genus Coffea; species Coffea eugenioides. The sequence continues at coordinate 36,716 of NW_020862121.1, forward strand.
TGTACCAAGTCACCCAAAAAGTGATTTTTTGGAAAGGAAAAGTAAACAAACCCTTTTTAAAGAACTTTTAGATCTACGTAACCAAAGAAAGGGATCGGGGGTCACGTTTGATAAGGGAGAAGGCAAAGGCAAAGCCTAAGGCACTCCCTTACCCTAGCCAAAGCTAGTTGCGTGACTTAGCCCTTCTTTTCCCAATTTTTCTACCCAAAGTATGTGTTGCATGTTGGATATGACTAATGGATATGAAAAAAATGCAATCCTAAATCTAAAATGTCTCGTACGAGGTTTTTTGGTCCCAATCACATGAGTTGTGATGGCCAATAAGGAAAACTCTCATAGAGGTCACGGGTAATGCAAATGAAGACCCAAATATGAATGCAAGTGTGAAAATGTAAGAGGAATGCAAAAATAAAATACAATAAAAAATACAAATGTAAGTGCAAGTGTGCAAATGAAAGAAAAGTGTATGTGTGCAAATGTAAGAAAAGTGCATGTGTGCCAATTGAGAAAAATGAAGGTGTATGTGTGCGAGTGGATAAAAATATTGTATAATGGTAGTAAATATATAAGTGCAATTGCGTGCAATTTGTGAGGTAGAAAATAAATGATAAGAGAAGAAAAATGTGCAAACATGGCATGTGGATTGAGAAAAATATAAGTTGTGAGAAAATGTGGATAAAAGAGTGAGGAAGTGATATGATAAGAATGAGAGTGCATGAACCTAGAGGAATGCATCAAGTCGGGTACGGGAATGACTCCTAACTTCATGACTTTTAATTTTCCCTTTGATTAGAAGGAAGAACTAGCGTGCTAAGGCTATTTTGTAGCCACACTCGCTCGTTTCCCTTACCGAAAGGGGACTCTCAAGCAAATGTACCCTATAAATAGCATGAAGATGCGAAAGCCTAAAATGAAGGGGAAAGGATTGGAGAAGCATGCCAAATGCTAGAAAACTAAGAAAAAATGTATGAAATGTAGTGAAACATGCAAGTATGTGCTAACGAGAGGGGACGGCCTATTGGGTCTAGCGTTGGACTAGCCCTTTTCTAAAATTCTCTCGCAAGCATTGGACTAGCGAGAGCTCGAGGGAAAAGACCATGGCCAGCGTTGGACTAGCCACGGTGACGCACATTCATCACATTCCTCTATGACTATAGAAAGCAAGTAGACATGCCAATCACCTATAAACACGTAGCACATAACACTTAGCATGCTCGACTAAATGCAAAAGCCTAATAAAGCAAATTAGCACGTAGCAACCAAAGCAAGCAATCAAGCTAATGAACTTATTACATTTGCTAACTAAAACAAATGGGAAAGAGGAAAAGGGAATAAAAATGCACTCCAAGCCCTATCTATTACAAGCCAAGAGGTGTACACATACCCCATAAATGAATAAAAGAATGACTTTAATAAAAGCAAAAGTAATTGAAATAAATGAAAGGAATTAAGGAAAAGCAAGGAAAACAAAGTAGTCATGCAATTCTCACTTATCACGTTGGAGCACGTAGGAAAAATAAACTTGAGGAGATAGAGGTTACCTCCCTTGTAATGGTAATGAAATGAAGGAAATATTAGCTTCAAAACAATAAAAAGGTCAAGGTACCACTTTATTATCAAATAATCGCAAAAATGGAATAAGCATAAATTAAATTAGTCAAAGACACTTGAAAGAAAGCAGATAACTCATGTTTAAGAAATTAAAACAAAGTAGAGACTTTATTGCAAAAAATTAAAGAAATTTAAGGGATTAAATTGATCATTTTTCCAATTATTTGAGCCATAGTGAGACAAAGGAAGACTTGGGGGCCAAAGTATAATTTTAGAAAGTTATTTCATGCAATCTTCATGCAAGGACGTGAGAAACATTCTGCAGCAAAGTTTCACAAGCTTATGAAGCTTCGGCAAACAACCTCGTGCGACAGGTTTCACAAATCTCTCAATTCGAAACTCAACCTCCAATTTTATCGAACTTATCATTTCCAGATGTGTGAGAGAGGATGGTAGAACCAAAAATGATGAAGATGTTCATGCAAACAAGAATATGAACCAAGCTTTCTGCTACGAAACAAATTTGGCAGCTAGGGAAATTTTCTGCAATATTTATCCGCAAGCTTCTACCCTTGTATGAAAACTTTTGGCAAACAAAGTTCACGCAAAACCTTCAAATCATCTCCAATTAAAGACATTTAACACTCCAATGAATAAATGAAAACTGAAACCATTGCCTATAAATGAAAATTTTCAGCAACCGTAAGTGAAACTTGCTGTAATTTTCTTGCAAACTCAGATTTTTGATCACAACTTTGATTAGATGTTTTTAAACCCAACATCGCAACTTTAGACCAAACCACTAACTATGCCAACACCATGATCCAAAGAAGCAAGAAACTCAGAAAGATATCATACTCAATTCTGGAAAACATTCATGCAAAGATGGTTCGGTAACCTGACTGTCTATTTTTCCAGCAAGCATTCAAACAGGATTCAAATGTTTTAAGGACTCAAACATGCAAACTCAAATCAATCTTCCACTGCCCCCTTCCCACATGAGACTAACTAGCAAAATCAGAAGAGGCTAAAGCCTGGTGCATAGTCACGGAAAAAAAACAGAGAGCAAAGTAGATGCGGCTACCTATGCTCTGCTGCAAATTTTCTGTTGCAAGTTCGCAGCTCCAACTTACGCGAATGAATACAAAAATGCAACAGAAACACCAGGAGGATAACTCGTGGCGAGGATGCACACTACATACCAACCCAAGCAAAAACTTTAACAAACAAAGGAAAGAGGCAAGGTCCGTCCACGCTGCTGCAACAAGCCGAGGGCTTTGAATTTGTTGCAGCAGCTTTGAAACACTTAACTCCAGCTAAACACAACGCAGTTTTCACAAACAAAACCCAACAAAACTTTATTTTCCTAACACTAGGAATGGACATTTCCTTAGACACAACAAATCATCAAAATGGCATGGATTCCATGTTTCTGCATGAACCACTACTGCTACCCCATGAAACAAAACAGCACCGAATGGTTATTTGAAACAGACCCATGTAAATTTTGTTCCTTTTTTTTTTGTGATGCAGCAATGTACCAGAACACCAGGCCCGTTCTTGATTTTTAGGACAAAAGCAAATAATTTCAGATAAAACCACCAGCGGAGAACCATCGAGACAAACCAGAAATAAAACTGAAGACTAGAAAGAAAGGAGGCATCGTTTTAAGCAAAATGCAAGGGAATCATTACAAAGCTATTCCATACCGTCTACAAGGGATCAAGTAATGGAGTTATGAATCAGCAAGAACCCATTTTTCGACTCCTCAGTTAGCATGACAAATGAAAGCCAAAGATCTGAACACATTTCTTAAACCTAACTAAAGGAAAAAAGAGTTTTACCTTTGCGTTGCGATTCTGACCCTGATGTAAGGTATCCTCAACAGAGAAAATGGAACAGGTAAGAAACTTCGTTTGAACAGGCTCCAGAAAGATAATGCAAACCTTGATCTACCTTTTCTCCCTTGCCTCACGATCTCCCTTTTCATTCTCGTTTCCAGACCCCAGCTTATGTTTCTCTCTTCACTCTCCGTTACCCTTTCTCTGCGGTTTCTCTCAAACTCCCACAGTCCTCTGGTCTTCCGCGTCTCTCTCCTTTTTCGCTTATGTCGCCGTTTCCAATCCCTCAGTTCTCTCTCTGCTCTAGATTTCCGCCGTCAACTCTTACTCTTCCTTTTTTCTCAAGCCGTTATCCCCTTTCTTTATATAGCCTCCGAAAGCTAAAAACCCTCTCAGCAATGGTTGGATGAAGCCGACTGCATTTTTGAGAAACCATCTGATGGTTCTTGATACTCCACCATTGAGATTTCTAGACAAAGCCAGGTGGACTGTACTGTGATCATCAGATGAGGCTAACCCAAGCCAACACAGCCGAGAAATGCAGCTG
>NW_020862121.1:48455-81229 GCF_003713205.1 Coffea eugenioides
ATCACACTATGCTGTAATCAGTCCAACTCAGTCTATACAGGTCCAAATGCATTGATTCCAAAGGCATGCGGTAGCTAAGACATCAAGATACATTTCATCAGAAGACACCAACATCCAAATCCAAAATAATTCCAGTCAAAACAGACGATTACAAGCCCAGTTCGCACATTCTGATCAACCCAGAACAGCAACAGTAAAATCGACATTTCTCACTCTAAACTACTCCAAATGACTTTAAATTTTACAGGTACCCTTAAAACATCAATACCTACAACTTTCATGTTTTGAGCCAAGGCCAATTCGGCCTCTAACCATATGATACAAAACCGGACAGAAAGGGGGTTATGAAACCCTAACTTTCTCAAATTCCTTCCAAACCCAAAATTGGTTACAATTACCAATCATGTACACCTACTATAGTCATTAGCCATCAATTCAAACCATCATAGATAACCACAACATCATGATCACAATTAAACCAGAAAATTCATCAATAAATTGAAAACTTCACCAATTCCTCTCAAACCAAGAAATAAACCACAAATTCATCACTTTAGCTACCATTAAGCACAACTTAAGCTTCATTAAGTGTAGGAGGAAGTGTAATCACCACTTACCTAGTAAACAAGAGAGAAGGAGTTGTAGAACACCTTAGCTTCCTTAAAAACTTCACCAAACAACTTACTAGCACCTAATGGAAGGATTTTATGGAGTAGAAACAATTGTAAGCAATTGGTTTGGATGATTTGAGCTAGTTGGAAGCTTAAAATTAGAGAAGTTTTCTTTCTTCTTGAGCTTAAGGTAGCCGGCCAACATAGAGAAAGAAATGGTGAATTTTGAGTCAATTTTGAGATATTTAATCCAAGGGTAAGAAAGGTCAAAACAATGAATAGTTGTCTTAAGCTTCCTCCAATGGCAATGTGACACTTGTCACTCCATTAAATGCATTTCTATCCTGTTGTTTCCTCTCACATCAATCACATCTCATTCTCTACTTATCTCTTAACACCCGATAAATTTTACACAGTATCCGAAACTTAACCTTATTGGCCGAATTTTTCCGAACTTTCGCACTAGTGGGTCCCACGTCCGATATATATATCCTTAATTTCTCAAAAACTAACCGATACAAGAAAATCATTTTAAAACTATTTTTGCTCATAAACTTTCTCTGGGGAATTTTTCTAATAAAGAAAATGTAGAAAAAACGGGCGATTAAATAAAATAAACCCTAGAAAATTAGAAAATTTCCGGGTTCTCAAACTCATTTTTTTTCGGGGCGTCACAGAATAGATTCTATGGAAGGCACACGTAGTGGAAGGGGACGTGGGCGCGGGAGTAGGCAACCCACGTCGGATGGGGGCACTGGGGAAACTTCGTCTGGACCCAACTCTGAACCTAGGGTTGACCCCAACGTTCAAATAGCTGCTGCTATGCAGCAAATGACTAATTTACTAGCTCAAGTGGTGCAGCAACAGGGTCAAAACCCTAACCCCAACCCTGGGAACCCCGACAACCACGTGGAGAGGGAGGACAGGGCTCTCGAGAGATTTCAGAAATTTGCCCCACCAAAATTCATTGGGGGGCCCGATCCAGATATAGCCGAAAAATGGCTAGAGAACATGGTGGATATTTTTGTTGCCTTGCACTACACCGAGGAAAGGCAGGTGACCTTCGTCGTCTTCCAGCTAGAAGGTGCGGCTCGTTCCTGGTGGAACGTCATCCGGCAGAAGTGGGAACGGGAGCAAATGCCCCGGACTTGGGTGAATTTCATGCGAGAGTTCAACGCTAAATTCTTCCCTCCTCTAGTCCAGGAACGGAAGGAAGATGAGTTTATCCGACTTCGCCAAGGGGCCCAGTCTGTAGCGAAATACGAGAGTCTGTTCACCCGCCTAGCCAAATTTGCCCCCGAGCTGATCATGACCGAGCAACGGCAAATAAGGCGCTTTATCCAGGGTTTGAACGTAGAAATTCAGAAGGACCTCGCGGTGGCCCAGATTAATGCTTTTAGCGAGGCCGTGGAGAAAGCCCAACGGGTGGAGAGCGCTAGGCTCCAAGTACGGAACTTCCAGGCAAAGAAGTGAGGCTTTCCTGGAAGTAGTTTAGGGCAGGGGGATAAGGGTACCCCTCCCAAGTTCGGACGGGGAGCCGGAGGTGGACGACAGTCGGGAGTAGGCAGAGGGGCTCCGTCCAGGGGTGGCCCAGCTGGGAGAGACCAGGGAGGAAATTTCCAGAGGGGTTCAGGTTCGGCGTCCCGTGGACCTTATGGGTACTGCGAAAAGCCAAATCATTCTGAGGACAACTGCTCGAAGAAAGATGGGAAATGTCTGCGTTGCGAAAGTGCAGACCACCAGCTTGCCACCTGCCCAATCCTAAAGCAAGATGGAAAGGGAAGTCAACCACCGTCAAAGACCAATGCTGGACCAGCTAAGGGAGATGGGACGAAACCTAAGGTCGCGGCTCGAGTGTACTCATTAGAGCCACAGCAGGTCCCAGATTCCCCTGAGGTCGTAGAAGGTATGATCCCTGTATTCCACCGCTTTGCAAAGGTTTTAGTAGATCCCGGTGCCACCCATTCCTTTGTTAACCCTAATTTCATGTATGGCATTGACATAAAACCTGCTAGTTTACCTTACGACCTAGAAGTTAGTACGCCTACGGGGGATCATTGCTTGGTTACTAGTGTGGTGTATAAGGACTGCGAGGTTTGGGTAGGAGAGAGGAAGTTGTTAAGGGACTTGATTAGCCTGTCCATTAAGGGATATGATGTAATCTTGGGCATGGACTAGTTAGCCAGGTATAATGCTCAACTGGATTGTAAGAAGAAGGTGGTAGAATTCCGCATTCCTGGGGAGGCGAACCCCCTAAGGTTAGATATAAGGGGAAGGTTAGCTTCATCTGCCCTGATCTCAGGCATTCGGGCTAGAAAACTGCTAAATAGAGGGGCGCAAGGATTTTTAGCCTTTCTAATCAACACCCCCCCGGATAAATTGAAGGTAGAGGATGTGCACATAGTACGGAAATTTTTGGATGTATTCCCTGATGAGTTAGTAGCCCTACCTCAGGAGAGAGAGATAGAATTCAGGATCGACCTGTTACCGGGAACCTCACCTATCTCAAAAATCCCGTATCGGATAGCCCCTGCTGAACTTAAGGAGTTGAAGTTGCAGTTACAAGACCTTTTGGAGAGGGGGTTCATTCAAGAGAGTGGGTCTCCTTGGGGAGCCCCTGTGTTGTTTGTAAAGAAAAAGGATGGAAGTTTGAGGATGTGTATCGACTATCGGGGCCTGAACAATATCACGGTTAAAAATAAGTATCCACTGCCCCACATTGATGAGTTGTTCGACCAGTTGCAAGGAGCAGTGGTCTTCTCGAAACTAGACCTCCGCCAAGGGTATTACCAGTTGTTGATTAGGAAAGAGGATATTCCGAAAACTGCTTTCAATTCGAGATATGGGCATTACGAGTTCGCAATTATGCCCTTTGGACTAACCAATGCTCCTGCCGCCTTCATGGATCTAATGCATAGGGTTTTTAAGCCCTACTTGGACCGATTTGTCGTTGTTTTTATTGATGACATCTTGGTCTACTCCAAAACTCGCGAGGAGCATGAGCAGCACCTAAGAATTGTTTTGCAAACCCTAAGAGAGCAAAGGTTATACGCCAAGTTCAGTAAGTGCGAATTTTGGCTGGAGAAAATTTCTTTTTTAGGGCACGTAATTTCTCATGAGGGCATCTCGATTGACCCGGCGAAAGTAGAGGCCGTGACCAATTGGAAACGGCCAGAAAACCCCACAGAGATTCGTAGTTTCCTAGGGCTGGCTGGGTACTACCGGCGTTTCATTAAAAATTTCTCCAAACTAGCCGGTCCTTTAACCGACTTGACAAAGAAGCATGGTCGGTTTGTGTGGGATGCCAAACGCGAAATGAGTTTTCGGGAGCTAAGGAAAAGATTAACTATGGTGCCAGTTCTAGTCTTGCCCAACGGAGTAGACGGGTTTACCGTCTATACCGACGCGTCGCGAGAAGGCCTGGGATACGTTTTAATGCAGAACCGGAATGTGATATCTTTTGCCTCTAGAAACTTGAAACCCCACGAGCAGAACTACCCAACCCACGATCTTGAGTTAGCCGCGGTTGTTTTCGCTCTGAAGAAGTGGAGACTGTGAGGACTTGCAAATTCCTTATATTTTCTCAAATTCCCTTTTATTTGAAAATTATTTGGTAATTATTATTCATACCATCCTACGGTTAAATCACTCTAGAAAAGTGCCAAAAGTTATAGGAAATTAGGGTTTTCCTATTCGTTTTCAATTCAAGGTGAAATAAGAATTTTCGTGTATCCGCAGTGTAATTATCCGGTACAGAGTACGGATCAAATTTGGTGCTTAAGAGTGACTTTTAAGTGAGAAATAATATGTGATTAGAAGCAATGATAAAGAGTTAGTGAAAAGAAAAAAAAAACCCTAGTACGTGTGATTTAAGGAAAAACGGCTCGAACCGACGCGTACTACCGATTGAACACACCACTTGACCACCACTTTCTTACCACATGAGCTCATTAATACTTGAGCAAAATATCTTCTTATTTTCCAGCTAGCTTGACTGAATTTTAAGGCTAAAAAATGCAAGGAAAGAAAGAGAAATTTTGGTTGGCTTTGGTGGTGACGAGTGTCACCACCCTATGGCTCTTTGGTTGATTTTTTTTTCTTGCCTTCTTAACACCTTGGAGTAGCCTTTCTTCTTCATTTTTCTGCTGTTTGGCTGAGACAAGAGAGGAGAGAAAGAGAGCAAGAAACCAACTTCCTTCTTCTTGAGTTGAGCCATCCAAGTGAGGAATTAAGATTCTAAACCGATTAAAGTGTGAGTTGTGAGCTTGAGAAGCTAGGGCAACCAAGAATTCCAAGAGGAGGTGAAGTATTACTCTTGCAAGCTTCATTTGTTGAGGTATTTGCTGCCTATCCTTGATATATGGATGATATATGTTGTATTTAAGCTTATATAAGTGGTTGTGGTGATGATTGGAGCAAGAAATCAAGAAAGGTTACATTGAATCCCAAAATTCCAGGTTTCTGGAAAATTTCAGCTCTATTCTGTCCGGTTTAATTTCACCATGTTAGAGGCCGAATTAGGCTTGGCATAAAACATTAAAGTTGTACATAATGGTATTTTATAGGTGCCTACAAAATTTCAGCTCAATCGGAGCAACGTATCCAGTGAAAAGACCAAAATACCCTCACTGTTTTAGGATGTTTCCAGTGTTCCGTTTTAGTCAGTTCATCCGGTTTATCATGTTTATTCACTAGGATCCGTGCTGATTTAGCCATTTTCCAAAACATGAAAGTTTTAGCACTCTGTCTTAGCTTTTAAACTCCTCAAAGAACACCTTAAACGGACCTTGGTAACCTGAGATATGACCATTCCAGTGCAGTGCGGTTAATTAGCCGACTAGTTGGATTTTGGTTCTGTAAATTGGGAATTTGACTAGGTTGCATTGGAAACTGGACTAAGTTATCTTCATGAAAATTTTATCCCTGTGTCTTAGCTTCGAAACGGCATAATATTCACCCCAATCCGATAAGCGTAGCCTCGTATGTGTTCTTTCCGCAACCACACGTCAAATCTGTCTTTTGCTAGATTGCATTTCCGCACTTGTTATTAGTTTAATTCTTGTTCTTATATTGTTTTGAGCCTATGGAACGGCTATTGACTTGAATCTATGATATGTATGACTTTGGGATTGGTTGAGGAAAAATAATGAAGCCATAAATGGCTGGAAAATAGGTAAACACAAAGGGCGTGCTGCCCAAATTTTCGCTTAAAAGCCAAGTTTCTATTTGAACTTATATATTTTCGATTGGCAAATCCTATGACTGTTTTTCCATCTTAAAACATGATCCTTCTTCAATTGGAAACTCCAAATATTTACTTACTCTAACCCAAATAAAGAGGAGTGGTTTAGGGTTTTTCTTGGGTATTTTGTCCTCCCTTTTACATGAATTTCATTAAGGCATTTAGTCTATAATATCTACTTGAATATGAGATGATTTTGAACCATATAAACGATTCCGAAAATAGTATTTCTTAGCCTATCTAGTTGGATTCCGACTTGTCGTTAGTTCAAGGATTTCCATTGGAAAATTTTATAACTCTTTTGAATTTGGTTTCTCGCTTGGATTACGAAACCCTAATTATTTCCGACCACAGATTCAAATACCCTCTTTTCTCTTAAGAATCATCTTTATACGTCCTACTAGTAATTAGTCGGACTTCCTTTAATTTTACCTAGTTGATTTACTAGATAACTTGTAATATGTTCTCTTGCTTAATTTTAGGTTTCATTGGTGATTGAGGAATTGGACATTATTTTGCTTGTATAGGTGAGTGTTCCTTGTTTGTTATGTTTCTTGATTATATGACTGATAACATGTTAAACGCTTTCAATGATTGGCCAAAACAAGTTTTCTAGGCGAGTGTGTACTTTATCGCACTCAGCCTAAATGATTGTGAAATTTTCAATGATTGAACGATTGAAATGTTACTTGTGCATGAATGTAAGCCTTTTGGCTGAACTGGCCACTGCCCCTTGTTACCGATCGACTCGAGCCAGAAGCGGACTCGGTCGGGCGATATGGTAACCTGGGTGAACGTTTGGTATACTCGAGTATTACCTTGTAGGTTGGTGGAGGTTGGTGGAGCCTGGCCAATGTCCAGGAAAGGGTGAATGAAATGAACGAATGAACGAACGAACGAGGGTTTTATGTATAAATGAAAAATGCATTTTCAAATGAATGAAGGAAAGGGGAATGACAGGAGAACGAACGAACGAACGAATGAACGTATCCTTTTAATGAATGTGTTTATCGCTTTGTATTGTAAATGTTTTCTTGAATTATGGGTTAATGTATTGGGTTTATTACTTGTATATGTGTTCGGAACCTCACTGAGCTTTCAAGCTCATCCCTTTAGTTTTGTTTTCCTTAACAGGGGACGGCGAGTAGGATGAGAGCATAGACTAGCCAGTTTAGTTCTGTTGTAATGGTTCTCGCCCTAGTGCTTGGCACGGGTTGGTTGTACGGTGACTTGAGAACTTTTGTATTCTCCACGGTTGTACTTCTTTCTGAGATAGCAATGTATATAAGCTTTGTTTTAAGTTTTGGATCCTCGTTTTGCTCTTTCTTGTGGTTCTATTTCTGATTTGTGTGAGTGAATGACTGAGTCCCGGTGAGAGCTGGGCAGGCGGCCCGTCGAACCCTTTGCTTCGCCCTAGGGGGAGGTGGGGCCGTCACAGAGACACTACCTTTACGGGGTGACCTTCGAGGTTTAGTCATACCACAAGAGCCTAAGGTACCTCTTTTCACAAAAGGAATTGAATATGAGGCAGCGACGGTGGATGGAATTTCTGGAGGATCACGACTGCACTATCAACTACCATCCGGGGAAGGCAAATGTGGTGGCTGATGCCTTAAGTCGCAAGGCTCAAGTAGCAGGGCTAATGATCAAAGAGTGGGATTTGTTAGAATCCGTTTGTGAGTGGAAACCCTGCCTTGGGAGCCATAAGGTGATTTTTGGTAATATTACGGTAACATCCACCCTATTGGAAAGCATTAAAGAAGCGCAAAAGAAGGATTTGATGGTGCGGAAGTGGGGAGAGAAGGTGGAAAAAGGGGAATTGACTGACTTCAACCTTAGTCCTGAGGGTATTCTAAGATACCGAAATCGAGTGATGGTGCCTAAAGATGAGACGATAAAAACGGAGATCTTAGAGGAAGCTCATCGGTCTAAGTATACAATCCATCCGGGTAGTAGCAAGATGTATCAGGATCTGAAAGGAGCCTATTGGTGGGACAATATGAAAAAGAAAATCGCTCTGTACGTGCAGAAATGTCTCATTTGCCAACAAGTTAAGGCGGAGCATAAAAAACCATCAGGCTTGCTACAACCTCTTGAAATACCCGAATGGAAGTGGGAAAAACGTTGCAATGGATTTTGTTTCAGGTTTGCCGCGAACGCAACGAGAACACGATGCCGTTTGGGTGATCGTCGATCGATTAACCAAATATGTCCATTTCTTACCGGTAAACATGAAATACTCCATGAAGAAATTGGCTCAGGTGTACATGGACGAGATCGTAAGGCTACACGGCGTTCCTGTGAGCATCCTTTTAGACAGAGATCCCCGCTTCGTATCTAGGTTTTGGCAGAAATTCCAAGAGACTCTGGGGACCAAACTCAACTTAAGCACCACCTATCACTCGCAGACGGATTGACAATCGGAGCAAACAATCCTAACTCTTGAGGACATGTTAAGGACCTGTATTCTGGATTTTGGGGGTAACTGGGGTCAACATATGACCTTAGTGGAGTTTGCGTACAATAACAGCTACCATTCGTCAATTCAAATGGCTCCGTACGAAGCACTTTATGGGAGAAAATGTCGGTCACCGATCTACTGGGATGAAGTCGGCGAGAGGAAAGCCCTAGATCCAACGACTATCCCATGGATGGAGGAGGCACGAGAAAAAGTCAAGTTGATACGACAAAAACTCCAAACAGCTCAAAGCCGGCAAAAGAGCTATGCGGACAATCGAAGGAAAGACTTGGAGTTCGAAGTCGGGGACCGTGTTTTCCTTAAGATCACACCGTTACGGAGCGTCACAGCAGGCAGAGAAAAGAAGCTCCAACCGAGATTCGTTGGACCTTTCAAGATTCTCCAAAGGGTTAGTAAAGTAGCGTATCGCCTGGAACTACCATCTAGTCTCTCTCGAATTCACGACGTCTTCCATGTCTCGATGCTTAAGAAGTACTATCCCGACCCATCCCATATCTTACAGCCAGAGGAAATCGAAATAGATGAATCGCTCACTTACGAAGAGAAACCTGTATAATTGCTCGACCGGAAAGTTAAAGAGCTGAGAAACAAGCAGATTCCGTTGGTTAAGATACTGTGGAGGAATCATGGGGTCGAAGAGGTTACCTGGGAGGTGGAAGAAGAAATGCAAAAGAAATACCCTGAACTTTTCGTGAGTCAAGGTGAGAAATTTCGAGGGCAAAATTCTTTTAAGGGGGAGAGGGTATGAGACCTCGTAAAGTTTCTTATTTTCTAGGTTTTATTCTATTTAATTGCATGCTTTTCTGCATTTTCTTTATTAGGAAAATTTTCTAGATAATTTTTATGAGTAAATATAGTTTTAAAATGATTTTTCTAGTATCGGTTAGTTTTTTAGAAATTAAGAGCGTATACAGGACGTGGGACCCGCTAGTGCGGAAAGTTCGGTAAAATTCGGCCAGTTAGGTTAAGTTTTGTATACCGGAATTAGTTTAGCAGGTGTTAAAAGATAATTGGAGGTTACCCAATGGATGAGAGTTGGAGAGACAAAAGGATGGCCATGCATTAATGAGAGTGACAATTGTCACTTGGAGATTCAATCTTGCATTTGACCACTATTCATCACTTTACCAATTTACCAAAAATTGACCAAGAAATCTTCATTTTTCTTCACTCCTTGGCTGGCCTTTCAAGAAGAAAAAGAAAGGGAAAAGCTCTCAAATTTCTTGTTCCAATCTTGCTCAATCTAGCAAACCAACCGTTTAAATTTTCAATTTCTCCATAAAAACCCTTAGTTTAGTGATTGTGAGGTGGTTAGTGAAGTGGTTTGGAAGACTAAGGTGCTAAGTTGTCTCCTTTCTTTGGTTGCAAGGTGAGTAGCTAAGGAATCTCTCTTTTGTGCCTAATAATGTTAAAGTAATGGCTTGTGGTAGCCTAAGAGGTGATTTTGTGGGCAATTTCATGACTTTTGGTAGAAATTGGTGAATTTTATATTTATCCATGATTTTTTCTGTTTTTATATGTTTGATATTGTGTGGTCATAGATGATGGTTGGAAATGGTCTAGAATGAAGCTATAGTGCGTAAATTGTAGCGAATTGCTGAAAATTTCACTTTGTACGGAAAATTCCAGATTAGGGTTCCATTTTTTTCCATTCTGCCCGGTACTTTTTATCCTAGTTAGAGGCCAAATTGGCCTTAGTGTAAAACATGAAAGTTGTAGAGAATGATGTTTTTATAGTTGCTTGAAAATTTTCAACCCAATCGGAGCAACGTAGCCTGTGAAAAGACTAAAATAGCCTGCTGCCCTGTTTCTGTCCGAAACTGATAATCAGCTTCTATAATTGGTTAGTTTGACCGGGATTACTACTGATTTGGTTGTCGATGTCTTCTTAAGAATTGGAGTCGTATGTGCTGAGATATGATTGAATGAATCAGGACTACTAGTTGAATTTCACAGTAAACTTCGAACTGGAAAATCTGGGGTTATTTTGGTAAATTTGACCTAGATACATTGTAAACTGAACTGAGTAGCCTTCATCAAAGTTGTAGCCCTCTGTCTTAGCTTCGAAGCGGTATAAATTTCACATTAATCCGATAATTGTAGCGCCGGTTGTGTCCAATACGCTAAATGACGTCAAAACTGTTTTTGGGCTTTAGGGCTTAACTTTCATTTCCGGACTTTCCCTAGCTTACTTTGGTACTTATATGTTCTAATGGAGCCTTATTTTTGGTAGTATGTGGATTCGGTTTATGATCGTATTCGAGTCTCATTGTGCTTGTTTGAATGTTTTAGGGCGTGACGGTGATTCAAGACGCTCTTTGGGCGAAAGTGTATGAAATTTCATTTGCTTGCTTGGTGAGTGTACTACTCACTTGCTTGTTACAATGTGGCTTTGTTACACTTGAAATTGATGCCTTGAATGCTTATTTGCACCGTTGAAATTGGTTCAAGCGAGGGTGTACTTGATCACTCTCACCCTTTATGTCTTACATATGACTGTTTACTGTGTTACTTGAATGGTATATGAAATATTGAAATTGGTGTCGGTTGGACGAGTATCCAACGGCCACTACTGTTATCACTGGGCTCAACCCCATTGGTGTCAATTGAATCGATCCGGCAAGGGCTTGGTCGTGAAAATTGATGAGCCATGGGGACTGTTATATGAAATTTTGTAGTATGAGACTCTCGATTCCGATATATTCGAGTATTGCCAATTTTCCATTGTTTGGAGTTCGGGCCCGATAGGGGTATGTGAGCTGGATGGAAAGTGGAGAATATGGGGTCTACGGTATTGGTTACTTCTTTAAGCGTTGACGGAGGGTCAACGGGGTGAGATCAAGTACGACAAGCGAGGATAAGGGCTCTTAAGAGCCGTCCGTATCCTTTTATTGAATTTAAATGTAATGTTAGTTCGGATTACTTGTTGAACGTTTGGACTGAGCAACTATGTGCTTATGTGAATTTTACTGATCTGCGTGAGTGTACCTCACTGGGCGTAAGCTCACTCCATTAAATTTTGTTTTCCTTACAGGGAACCACTTTTGGGGACTATGATGTTTTGAAGCACGAGTTGAGCTAGTTTTAATATATTTTGTAAACCTCCTCGATAGTTGGAAAAATCCTAAATGTATTTTGATCTAATTATCTTCCGTTTGTTTTGTAAATTATAAACGTATGTGTATAACACTGTTTAACCCTGTTTATGTGTCCTATTTGGTTTGAAAATGTTTTCCGAGTTATATGACATGGCACCCACTATTCATCGACGGTTTTGATTTTCATTTGGCTATTTTGCGATTTTGACTTGTTTCCCGGAACGTTTTAGATCATGTTTAACTGCACCGTTAGTCCTGGCGAGAGCTGGGCAGGCAGTCCGCTAACCTCTTTGGTTCGCCTTAGGGGAAGGTGGGGCTGTCACAATAAACAAGTATATATCATATTAGGACAAGTGCGATAAAGTGCACTCTTGCACGATCAACAAATTGCATATCATTAAATCACATTGGTCAAGAATTGAAAACAAGTGTCCAGTTCAATCAGGAATTTGGAAGCACTCACCAAAAGTCTAGTGCCTCTAAAAATCACGTTCCAGTCCAACTCCTTGGTTGGAGTCCAAATCTGTGATAAAATATCATTTACGAATGTAAACCTTTCTAGAGTTCGAAACATAGAAGTTTCGCTTCAAGAAAATTAAGTAAATGCAACTCGTTAGGTAGTATTCAAGATACTTATCAAATCCCGAAAAATTCATGCTCGCTTGTTTAGTTTCGGTAAGGAAGCGGTTAAAACTTTAAAGCTCTCATTGGAGTCGAAAAAATGAGGAAAACATATTTCAATTAGTCATTATTTCCATTTTCCAAAGGGTACAAGGTTCGGCCGAATTCTAACTTATAGACCTCGATAAACAAGATGCAAATATCCTAGATGGGTCACGTGGTATTCGCTCTCAAACCTTACTCAAGTCGTAAGTATCTCTTTCCAGTCCTCGTGCGTAAATTTGGGCAGCACGCCCTTTGTATTTACCTATTTTCCAGCCATTTATGGCTTCATTGTTTTCCTCAATCAGTCCCAACATTACACACAACATAAATAGCCATTCAATAGGCTCAATGTCATATGATTACCAAGCCAAGCTAGAAAAATTGACTGGAAATGAAGTTGAAGGCCTAAAATCAAAGGCAGATTTGACGTCACTTAGCGTATCGGACACGACCGAAGCTATGCTTATCGGAGTAGGGTGAAATTTATACCGTTTCGAAGCTAAGACAGAGTGCTACAACTTTGATGAAGACTACTTAGTCCAGTTCATAGTGTATCTAGGTCAAAAGTCCAGATTAGAGAACCAAAATCTCACATTCGGGCTAGTTAACCGCATTATACGTAAACGATAATAATTCAGGCTACCGAAGTCCGATTGAGGTTTTTTTGATTGTGTTCGAAAGCTGAAACATAATGCTAAATGTTTCATGTTTTGGCCAAAGACTGGTTTGGTACAGATCAAGGTGAAAAACGCAGCCAACCTGAGGAAATGTCAAAACTGTCTGCTGGACTCTACCTAGGGCAGTCTGAGAGGAACTTGATGATTTTAGATTTCCTTTGCTTGATATGATATTTGTGATCGAGGGAATTGGACTAAAGCTAGGAAACTATCTATGATGGATGAGGATCATGAGCTATGATTGGTAAATGATTCCAAAATTATTTTCAAAATTATTTTCGAACTATTTCCTGCACTGTTTTCTTGCGTGTGTGCCATGCAATGATTTGGCTCAGATGAGTGCTTGGAAGTCTTGTGTTTAACACCAACGTCTCCATTTTTATGACAATTGACTTGAATATGGGAGCACCGATGGCTCACTTGTACCGCCCTGACTGTTACTAGATTTTATTGGAGAGTTGCATGTTTAAGTACCATGATTTTCCTGGCTCACAAGAGCAATAAACGTACATTTGATTACTGATTCATGATATCATCTAAATGCACTATTGTGAAACTTATTCGATTATTGATTTTTACTGGACACTCGTTGAGCTTTTAGCTCATCTCAAAATATTTATTTCCTCTTCACAGGGCTCGAGGCAAAGGAAGCACTTGTGTTAACTTGTTAGTGTGACGGGATGGGAGATCTCGGGTATATTTTGAATTTCGAATAGAGTGACCCTTAGTCCCGAGTGACTCTCGAGAACTATGCTGACTTGATTAGGGCATGAATGTGTAAGAATCGAAGACAACCTAAGAGGGGGGTGAATTAGGTGGTTTAAAAACTAGCCAAGATATTTTTCTAGAACTTGCCCCCTTTTTCTAAAGGACCACACAATGGAGCAATTGATGAATAAGCACAAGTGCTTGGTGTGACGGCCCCACCTCCCCCTAAGGCGTACCAAAGGATTCGGCGGGTCAACTGCCCAACTCTCGCCAGGACTCACTCACTCGCATCTCACGCATACATCCATATACAATAAATAACATCATAATTCAAACTTATAATATACATCAATGCACAAATTCAGATACAAAGCTTCTACACACCAAAAGTCTTCAAAGTGTTTACAATTCGAGTACAAATCACCCTAGTTGAGATATGGCACGAGTACAAATTCAAAACTCAAAATAACTAAACTACGCTAGCCTGTACACGTCTCACGCCTCGCTTGTACCCCCTGTAAGGAAAACAAATGACGTGGAATGAGCTAAAAGCCCGTTGAGGTTTCAAATAACAAATTGACCATTGTTAAAAGTACGAATATCAACGTAGCAAATTAATGAGTATCAAAAGTGCATAAAAGTGAACAATAATACTTCAAGTAGCAAATCTCAAAGTGAGCGAGTGTAAAAGTTTTTTAGAAGAAACAATAATCCAATAAGCAATAATCATTCCAAAGTATAAGGATACGGATGGCACTCAAGAGCCAAATTCCCATTTGCATCACCAGAGATTGATCAAGTAATAGTTGACACTCCGTCAACCTTCAAATAAGTAACCAATCCAGTAGAGCACCACTTACACTACTCTCCGTCCACCATTCACACCCCCTACTGGGCCCAAAATCCTCAATAAACACTGGTGGTAATACTCGAGTATACCGATTAGTCGAGGAGATAACACTCCACTCGACATCACTAACTACCCATGGTACGTTATCTAATCGACCAAGCCCTTGCCGACTCGACTCGATTAACTAGTCAATGGGGTTTGGGGTCCCCAAAAAGTCAATGAGGTAACACTCCAATCGAATGAATTAAAATAAAAGTAAGGAGACGGGAATGAGAGGCACCTCCCACTCGGATTGAGTGTGGTACATACTGCCGCTCCACACTTACAAATCAAGTACAAGTATTTCAAATCAATTGCAACAATAAACAAGTATATATCATATTAGGGCAAGTGCGATAAAGAACACTCTTGCCCGATCAACAAATTACATATCATTAAATCACATTGGTCAAGAATTGAAAACAAGTGTCCAATTCAATCAGGTATTTGGAAGCACTCACCAAAAGTGTAGTGCCTCTAAAAATCATGTTCCGGTCCAACTCCTTGGTTGGAGTCCAAATCTGCGATAAAATATCATTTACGAATGTAAACCTTTCTAGAGTTCGAAACATAGAAGTTTCGCTTCAAGAAAATTAAGTAAATGCAACTCGTTAGGTAGTATTCAAGATACTTATCAAATCCCGAAAAATTCATGCTCGCTTGTTTAGTTTCGGTATGGAAGCGGTTAAAACTTTAAAGCTCTCATTGGAGTCGAAAAAATGAGAAAAACATATTTCAATTAGTCATTATTTCCATTTTCCAAAGGGTACAAGGTTCGGCCGAATTCTAACTTATAGACCTCGATAAACAAGATGCAAATATCCTAGATGGTCACGTGGTATTCGCTCTCAAACCTTACTCAAGTCGTAAGTATCTCTTTCCAGTCCTCGTGCGTAAATTTGGGAACACGCCCTTTGTATTTACCTATTTTCCAGCCATTTATGGCTTCATTGTTTTCCTCAATCAGTCCCAACATTACACACAACATAAATAGCCGTTCAATAGGCTCAATGTCATATGATTACCAAGCCAAGCTAGAAAAATTGACCGGAAATGAAGTTGAAGGCCTAAAATCAAAGGCAGATTTGACGTCACTTAGCGTATCGGACACAATCGAAGCTACACTTATCAGAGTAGGGTGAAATTTATACCATTGCGAAGCTAAGACAGAGTGCTACAACTTTGATGAAGACTACTCAGTCCAGTTCATAGTGTATCTAGGTCAGAAGTCCGGATTACAGAACCAAAATCTCACATTCGGGCTAGTTAACCGCATTATACGTAAATGATAATAATTCAGGCTACCGAAGTCCGATTGAGGTGTTTTCATTTGTGCTGGAAATCTGAAACATAGGGCTAAATGTTTCATGTTTTGGACAAAGACTGGTTTGGTACGGATAAAGGTGAAAAACGCAGCCAACCTCAGAAAATGTCAAAACTGTCTGCTGGACTCTACCTAGGGCAGTCTCAGGGGTATTTTTGTCGTTTCAAGAGCTACAGTACTTGGATTGGGCTGAAAGTTTGTAGGAAACTTTAAAACATTATTATCTACAACTTTCTTGTTTTAGGCTAAGCCTAATTCGGCTTCTAACATGGTTAAACAGTGCCGGTCAGAACAGGGGAGGTGCAAAACCGAAAATCTGGAATTTATGCCTACAAGTGCTAATTTTCATAACTCTAGCTTAAAACACTACCTCACCTCCTTATCTACACTTATTCCCATCATAATCCATCTAAACAAGAAGAAATATGGCTGATCAATACAAACCCTAACTCACCAAATCTCCCAAAATCACCACAACTACTTCCATAGCTACCAATTTAACCAAATCATGAGTTATATAACAACTTAAACAAAAGTAAAAGAACCAAAGATAAGGGACAGCCAATATACCTCAAGAACAAGCTTTCAAAGGATATCCTCCACCTCTCTTTTGTGAGAACCCGTAAATTTTCATATTTTCTAGGATTTTATTTTATTTAATCGCACGTTTTTCTGCATTTTCTTTAGTAGGAAAAATTTTCTACATAAGTTTATGAGTAAATAGGGTTTTTAAAAGTATTTGTCTAGTATAAGTTAATTCATGAGCTTTTAAGAGTATATACCGGATGTGGGACCCACTAGTGCGGTAGGTTCGATAAAATTCGGTCGATTAGGTTAGGTTTAGTAGTCAGAGATTAATTTACTAGGTGTTAATAGATGATTAGGGGTTACCCAAATGGATGAGAGTTGGAGAGACAAAAGGATAGAGTAGCATTAATGAGCGTGACAAGTGTCACTTTGTTATTTGGTTGGACTTTGACCTTTGGACCAACTTTACCAATAAATCAAAATTGACCAAACTTTCTCCATTTTATTGCTTGCTTTGGCCGAACCTTGAAGAGGAAACATCAAGCAAAACCTTTCATCTTGCATCTTCAAATTTTTGCCCAATCTTGAGTTCCAACCATTAGCATCTTAAATTACTCCATAAAACTTCTTGCTAGAAAGGATTAAGAAGGATTGGTGGAGTTGTTTTGGAAAGGGAAGCACTAAGCTACCAAATTTCTTGGGGTTTTAAGGTATTTTGCCAAGAACATCTTCTTTACTTCAATTAATTGCTTATTAGTGGTTTTTGGTTGTTTTAGATGTTGTTTTGGGGAAGATTAGCACTTGAATGCATGAATTTCAGGTTAGGGTTTTGAATGACCCTGTTCTGTCCGGTTTTATTTGAGCATGTTAGAGGCCGAATAAGTTCTTTTACAAAACATGAAAGTTGTATATAATGATGTTTTATAGTAGCCTGAAAAATTTCACCTCAATCGGAGCAATGTATCCTGTGAAAAGACCGAAATACCCCTGCTGCCCTGTTTCTATCCGAACATGCTAATCAGCTTCTGTAATTGGTTGTTTTGACCAGAAATACTACTGATTTGGTTATTGATGTCTTCTTAATAATTCTATCCTTGTATCTTAGCTTTCTAATGGCTTTGGAATTACCTGAATTGGAGTTGTGTGTACTGAGATATGAGTGAATGAATCAGGACTGCTCGTTGAATTTCACAGTGAGTTTTGAACTGGAAAATATGGAGTTGTTTTGGTACATTTGACCTAGTTAGGGTGAGAACTGGACTGAGTGGTATTCATGAAAGTTGTAGGTCCTTGTCTTAGCTTCGAAATGGTATAAATTTCATTCCAATCCGATAAGTGTAGCTCTAGTTGTGTCCGTTCCGCTAAATGACATCGAAACTGTCTTTTGGTTTTAAGGTTTATAATTGGGGCTTTTCTAGGGTTTCTTTGTTGAGCTACCATTTGGTTGTTTTGAAGGGTATTGTGGCTCTAATTAAAGGTGTTTGATAATTTGTGATTGGGTGTTGAGGTTTGGTTGGAAAGTAAAGAAAGACAAGGGAAATGCTGTCAAAATTTTCGCGGAGCTTCTGCACAGTCTCGAGAAATTTGCTATATTTTGATGTAGGAATGTCGGAATTGAGTTCCGTTTGTTGTGTTTTAAACTAGATTCATAGGGCTATAAACCATGTAAATTTCAGACTCTGTTTCAGTCTGTGTAATTTATGGTGATTCTTCAAAGTTGATTGAAATATTGTACCTGTTCTGTCTTCCACTGGATAAAGCAGCAACTTGTGACTTGAATTTGACTGACTTACGTTCCGAATCTTACAATGGTGTTCTCTGGAAAGTTATAGCCCATTGAATGTATTTTCCAACGGTATAACTTTTACTAATTTTGGACTTACAAAACTTGAGATATGATTTTTCATATAGGGTTGTGCGAAACTGGAAAATCCTGTTTTCCTAGTATCGATCTTACTTTCATTTTCAACTTCAAATTTGGAGTTGGTCAATCATTGTAGGTAGGGTTTTGAGGTTGTTCATGCCTTTAGGACTAAACGTTATCTTTTCACTCCAAAGTCACCTCTTCGCTTTACATTAATGGTTCATTTGGATAGGCACCTGACTTGTAATCGAGTTTTACTTGCGAATTCCACTTATTAGGTTTTGGAGTCCAGTCTTAAGTGTTTGCCTTGATTGTTCTAGGAGGTACCGGCGAGTAAAGCCACACTTGGGAAGGAAACTTTTGAAATTATCCTTGTTTGATCAGGTGAGTGTACCACTCCCCTGAATTATTGCTAAACTGGTTTCCTGTACTTGCAAATTGCTAGTTGAATGTCTTTCCTGATTGTTTATCTTGTATGAGACGAGGGTGTACTTTATCACACTCGTTCTCTTGCCTGTACTGAACAAACTGGAATCTATTACTTGTACTTGTTATGTACTTGAACTTGTTACTTGCACTTGTTATGATGTCGTTTGGAAGAGTATCCAACGACCTTCCTGTTAAACCTGAGCTCAACCTCATGGGGAGTTAATTAAATCGAGCAAGCGAGGGCTTGGTCGAGATAATTGACAATCCATGGGTGCCTGTTCCTGGGGGAATCTTTGGGTATTGAGACTCTTTGATTTCGGTATACTCGAGTATTATCATTCCTGTTTCTATTTGGCGTTCGGGTCCGGTAAGGGGGTATGATTGGTGATCGGGTTTTGGCGATAAAGTGGTGTTCTACTGGATTGGTTTCCTTATTTGAAAGTTGACGGAGGGTCAACGTAGTCGGATCAAGTACTGCAACGGGGAAATTGGCTCCTGAGAGCCACCTGTATCCTTTTATTTAAGTTGTGTTGTTCCTCTCCTTATTTGGTACACCTATGTGATTAATTAAGCATGAAGTTCATTGGTTCTTGACTGTTATTATTTTGGTACCTCATTGAGCTTCTAGCTCACCCCGTTTCGTTATCCTTGTTTTCCTTACAGGAAACCACCTTTTGGAGACTCTGATATTTTGAAGCATGAGTTGAGCTAGTTTTAGTATTCTTTTGTATAGCTCCTCGATGGTTGGAAAATCTTAAATGTATTTTAACTAAACAATTCCCTTTTGAATTGTAAACTGGCAACCATGTGTATATAAAAGTGATTAACCATGTCCCTAAGTTGATTGGGTTTGGAAATGTTCTTTTCTAGGGTTATCTAAAGTTGTTGTGCTTGTTTGGGTTTCGAATAGTGAATGTTATCTTCTCGAAGTTCTTTTGAGCGGTTGGTAGGGTTTACGCTTGTTCCGGATCTGTAATCCCGGCGAGAGTTGGGCAGGCGGTCCGCCGAACCCTTTGGTTCGCCTTAGGGGGAGGTGGGGCTGTCACATCTTTGAAATTTTTGGTTCCTTAAGCTTCCCAAGCTCTCAAACTATTGATTAATCGATTTAGATTTCTTGTTTTCTCACTTAAGTGGATCAAACTCAAGATGGATTGTGGTTTCTTGCTCTCTCTCTCGGCTGGTGTACTGAATATGAGGGGTAAATTGAGTAGTTTTTAGTGATAAAGATGGTGGAAATTAATTAGTCAACAAACCAATAGATGACCGCCACTTGTTGCTTTAAGATTAACCTTCAAATTTTGTCCTTTTTCCTTGTTTTTTGGTCAAATATTTCGGCCAAGCTTAGCTGAAAAATGGGGTGATATTAATCACTTAATAGCAAGGAGATTAAAGTAATAAAGTAGTGTTCAAGTGGTGTACTCACTCGGTAACAAACGGTACCGTCGGTTCAACCCGTTTTTTCTTAAATCACGTATACTAGGGTTTTAACTTATAATTCACTAACTTATTATTATCACCTCTATTCACACACTTAATATCATCTAAAACTCACTCTTAATCACCAAATTTGATTCACACTCCGTACCGATTAGTCACACGACGAAAAGGCGTAAAAACCCTAATTCACGCTAACTTAAAGAACGAAAAGTGAAACCCTACTTTCTAGGTTCATTTGCACTTATTGTGGGTTGATTGGGTAGTAGGGCTATTATAAAATGATAATTTCCAGATAATTTCCAAATAAAAGGGAATTTTTAAGAAAAATATAAGGAATTTGCAAGTCCTCACACTTGGGAATAGAAGAGATAGACAATTTATATTGCAAGACAGTAAGTAAAAAGATAGAATAGCAAACCAACTTTCAAACTCCACTTGAGTTTGAATATCACTTTATATTGCAAGTTTCTTCAAGTTGAGCAACTTACAACCAATATCTTATGTACAAAGGAAGGATCACTTCCTCCTAGACCCAAGCAACACTTGATCAAGCAAGGAAGTTTTACTATCCCTCGGATAACCCTCACAAAGCTACACTATTGAAGAAATTGTAACACACTTGAAAAGTTTATCGAAAATTACACAACTAAGAGTACAAAACTTCTTTTTGGAGTATTCTCACACTTGAATCACTCAAGATCTGATGTAGTCTCAATGTGCAAAAGTTCTCTTTAAGTGGTTGACTTTGCTCTATTTATAAGAGACCAAAAAGTACTTCAATTAATGCTGCTAACGGATAGAAGGCAGCTGAAGAGTCAACTAGCCGTTGGTGGTGTCGGACGTCCAAAAGGCTGGTTTTTCGCGTCCGATCGCAGGCAGTGAGTTCAAGAAGATTTCTTGAAATGTTTAGGACGTCCGGTGCTTCAATGCTTTGCGTCCGAAGTGTCGTAACGTTTGTCGGACGTCCGGTACTCAAGTGTTGTACGTCCGAACGAAGTCCGTGAATTTAGAGAACTCGGCTTATTATCTTCGGACGTCTGAGAGTGAGTTCCTTATGCGTCCGAAGTTACTTGAAGGTTGTCGGACGGCCGATGCATACTTTTTGTACGTCCGACTCATGCTTCAGCATATGTTAGCCTGTTTTGCTCCAAATCTGAAAACATCTATTTAGGGAATATTAGTAACATCCATTTGTTTTGTAATCATCAAAAGATACGGACTGAGATGAACAATCTCCCCCTTTTTGATGATGACAAAACAATGGATGGAGCAAAAAATTTAAGTACAGATCCCCCTTACTTAATGCATCTCCCCTCTTTGCTTAAGTATAAAATTTAAGTACAACTTCCCTTCAGAATAATGTTCACCCATGTTTACTCAAAAAAAGATGACTCCCCCTCACATAGAGAATTCATATCCAATCCATTTCTCCCCCTTTTTGTCATCATTAAATCAACCATGGCCATATTACCAACAATATCGAAAAATCATAGGAATAACAAACCACGAGTTCAAAGCACACAAAATATCCAAATAGCAATGAAAGGGAAAGTAGAAGTCTTAATACAAAACACATAAAGTTTGAAACGCAAGGGATGCCAAGAGCCTATTATAAACTATCATGAGGTGCATGTGCCTAGGGGTGTCTAAAATGTGATTTTGGAGGATCCAGGCCTTCTTCTAGCCAGACGAAACTGAGCAGGGTCTTCTTCCTCAATGTCCTCATCCTCATCATCATCATCCTCCTCTTCAGTTTCTTCTTCAGTTGCCGGAGCTTTTCCCTTGTCCTGTGGTTGAGAACTGGAGGCATGGTACTCTGGGATAGCCTCAGTGGTTGGCTCAGTTCTAGGCTCCTTTCAGTGTGTATTTTCATTTTCTGGAGGAATGGGAGGTACGAGCAGATTCCTTTTGGCAACGAAGGTGGCTTGTTGATCAGAAGTCATGGTCATCATCAAGCCATCTTCAAGAAGTATGATATGTTGTTTGAGGTCCTGAAGCAGAGTGATGACCTCAAGGTGATGAAGGAAATTTAGAGGCTGATTTTCTGGGATGAATGGTGAAGGGTGTCACATACATTGATTGGTCACGATGTGTCCTAGGGGTGATAGGGGTTTCATGAAGATTTTTCCTCCTAGACTCAGAGACAGTTTCTTTGTAGCACCAATGACCTTCAAAAAATTTCAGATTTTTCCTTTCAAAGTAAGCCTTTGAAAACACAGTTGATGTACTCTCTTTTGGAGATTTGCCAGTGAAAGGAATTTCAAAATGATTAAAAATAGGAGTCAGAAATTTTCCATAGGACAGTTTCCTACGACTATCAGTGCTGATTTTTAGCAGAAATTTGCACATGACAAAATCAAAATCAGTTCAAATTTTTTGAAGAAAATAGTAGAACAGATAAAGTTCCATTTTGTTCGCATCAGTTCTGTGACCATCAGTGGGCACCAACAGATTTGAAATGATGGTAAAAATGATCAGGTTTTGAGAACTAAGATCTTCCAATCTTGCCTCAGCAGGAGTATTAAAGTGAGACTGAAAATAGGTCATCAATTTTGCAACATGAAAGTAATGGTATGCAGAGGAAAATTCTTCATAAGAAAAGAAATTTGTAATTTTGCCTTTAAAATCACTTTCAATTTTGGTTTCCAAAACAAAGTTAACAATGTCAGGGTTCAATTCAATGTTAACAGAGTTGACACGAGAAATGAGATCAGTATATGATTTGCCTTTCCTAAGATTAGAAAAAAAACAGATGAAGCATGTCAGCATAGAATGTGTTTGGAATGGTTAAAAGATGGGTCCATTTTTTGAATTCAAACAGGTTGAGAACAGGTTCAAGATAAAACTTACGGAATTCGTAGGGGATAATGGTCCTCTGGGTGATGAATCCCTTCTGCGAGATCCATTTAAACCTTTCTCTGGCTTCATCGTCGATGAACTTGGGTAGAGGAGTGGGTTCAGTAGCAGTGTGGGTCTCAAGCTGCTCAGGACACTTTCTTTTTCCACTGCGCTGAGCAGTTTGCGCAGCACTCTGGACACCAGACCTTGTCCTTGGTGATCTCCTGGTAGATGGTTCCTCAGTTTGCTGTTCCTCAGCAATTTTTTCTGCATTCTGCTGATCCTCGGAAGGATCAACAGTTTGCTTTTCCTTGGGTTGAGCAATGCTCTTCCTTTTGGCAGTCCTTTTTCCTTTCCTGGGTGATTTGGTTACTGTTACATCTGCATTGGTGGGCTGCACTGGTTCCTCTTCATTGTCACTCACTAGATGCCTTCAGATTGCTGTTCCTTCATCTGCTCATCAGATGGTTCAGCAGATGGCTCTCTAGTTTGCACATTCTGCTTTTTTCTTGCAGATTGTTTCATTTTTCCACCTCGATTTCCAGTTTTCCTCTTGGGTGATTTGATGGAGGGTTCAACAACTTGAACATCTTCATCCTCTTCGTCACGCAGCCTGAAAGTGCGTCCGGCACTCACGGATCCTCCTCTAATCCTTACCATGATTGAAGTGCAGTGTGGTTTCTGCTGCGTGATGTGATGCAAATGAGTATCAAACGGTGAAAAGTTTAGTATGAACTACAATGGATGCACAAACAGTCCACAGAGAGTGAGTTTTTGTGATTAGGGTTTCGGGTAGTAATTGAGAGTTATAGTGTAGTTGGCGGTTGGGGGAAGTTACGAAATGCAATAAACCCGCAATAGGTGTAAGAAAGTGAGGGTCAGAGTGATTTCTTGGTACTTGTTCCAAGGAGAGACGAATTTGAATTTTGAACTTTGAGAGAATGTGAAGAGTTGCGTCCGAGATAAAAGGGTAAGAATGAACTGAATGACGCAGAGAATTTCTTTATAAGACACGATTTTTGAGTGTCAGACGGCCGAACGAAGTGAAGCGTTCCACACAACCGTCCGAACCAAAACTTTTCTGAAAAAGGGATGAAGAACACTGTCGAACGTCCGTTCTAACCCATTGGACGTCCGATAAAGAATGACCAGAAAAAAAATCTTAGAATATTTTTTCTGAAACGTCCAATTTTGTTCTCAGATACACAAATTGATCCAGTAGAAGGGCTTTTGTGAGGATATAAGCAATTTGATCTTTAGAACAAACATATTGAACACAAATTTTACCCTTGTGGATAAGATCGCGAATGAAATGATGCTTTATGTCTATGTGCTTAGTCCTAGAATGTTGAATGGGATTTTTTGTCAAATTGATGGCACTAGTATTATCACAATACATAGGCACACAATCATACACTAGACCAAAATCATTCAATGTGTTTTTCATCCATAACAATTGAGCACAACAAGCACCAGTAGCAACATATTCAGTTTCAGTTGTAGACAGTGAAATAGCATTTTATTTTTTGCTAAACCAAGACACTAAGCAATTTTCAAGAAAGTTACATATATCTGTTGTACTTTTTCTATCTACCCTACAGCCACCAAAATCAGCATCAGAGAATCCACACAGAGGAAGTTCATGACACTTAGGATACCAAAGGCCAAAACTCAAGGTTCCTTTTAGATATCTAAGGATTTTTTTATCGCATTCAAATGTGATTCCTTTGGACAAAACTGAAAATGAGCACATAGGCACACAGCAAACATAATATCAGGTCTACTAGCAGTTAAGTAAAGCAAACTACCAATCATACCTCTATACTTCTTTTCATCAACTTTTGTACCTTCTTCATCCTTGTCAAACTTGGTAGATGTGCACATAGGTGTTTCAACTTGCTTTGAATCCTCCATTCCAAATCTTTTTAGCAGCTCCTTGGTGTATTTGGTTTGATTGATGAATGTTCCATCTCGGGTTTGAACCACTTGGAGTCCAAGGAAGAAATTTAATTCTCCCATCATGCTCATTTCAAACTCTTTTTGCATGATATTGGAAAAATCCTTGCACAAGCTCTCATTAGTAGCACCAAATATAATATCATCCACATATATTTGCACAATTAAAAGATCACGTGAACTTTGTTTAGTGAAAAGGTAGTATCCACAATGCCTCTTTTAAAACCATTTTCAATCAAAAAACCACTCAAACGTTCATACCATGCTCTTGGAGCTTGTTTTAATCCATACAAGGCTTTTGAGAGTTTAAAAACATGATTTGGATAAATTTAATTTCAAAATCAGGAGGTTGATCAACATAAACATCTTGATCTATAAATCCATTTAAGAAAGCACTTTTAACATCCATTTGAAATAATTTAAAGTTCTTAAAACATGCGAAGGCTAAAAACATTCTAATTGATTCTAACCTAGTTACGGGTACAAATGATTCATCAAAATCTATTCCTTCTTCTTGAGTGTATCTCTTGGCTACCAGTCTGGCCTTATTTCTTACTACCTCACCTTTGTCATTCATTTTGTTTCTAAAAACCCACCTGGTGCCAATGATAGGATGATCTTGTGGTCTAGCAACTAATGTCCAAACCTTGTTTCTTTCAAATTGATTTAACCCCTCTTCCATAGCTAAAATCCAGTTCTCATCTTTCAATGCATCAACAATATTTTTGGGTTCAAAGTGTGAGACCAATGCAAAATTATCTATTAGTTGTCTAGAGGAGGAACGTGTTCTGACCTTTTCGGATGGATCACTAATGCTGAATTCCTTAGGATGATTTTGGACAAATTTTCAGGTTCTTGGAAGATCATTCGGAGTGGTAGTGTCTCTGTCGTTGTTTTTCCTAGCTGGACTATCCTGAGTTTCATCTTCCTTTCTGTAGACACCAAAATTTTAGTGTAATTTCGTTTACTATTTTTTTTAAAATTTTATTTTTGTCGTGTTAGTTTTATTCACTTTTTAGTTTTTTATTTTATTATTTTTAAGTTTTTAGCATAGAATTTCTCGAAAAAAAAAAGAGAAAGAAAAAGCATTCAAAAGATATGATTTAGTTGTTTGTGATTTAAATTTAAATTCAATGTTTTCTTGAAGGAAAAAAATGAATGAAGAAAAAAAAAAGGAAAATGAAAATCGCAACTTTGTTGTTTCTAGTTTGTTTATTTTTGTCCGATGTTACTTAAATTGTTTTTTTTTTACTTAATTTTATTATCAATTTTGTTAAATTACTTTAAAAAAAAAAAAAAGAGCCACGTTCGGTTTCAGCCGCAGCAGAAGAAATTTACAGCTGCATTTCTCGGCTGTTTTGGCTTGGGTTAGCCCCGTCTGATGATCACAGTACAGTCCACCTGGCTTAGTCTAGAAATCTCAATGGTGGAGTATCAAGAACCATCAGATGGTTTCCCAAAAAAGGCAGTCGGCTTCATCCAACCATTGCTGAGAGGGTTTTAGTTTTCTGAGGCCATATAAAAGAAAGGGGATGACGGCTGAGAAAAAAGGAGAGTAGAGTGACGGCGGAAAAATCTAGAGCAAGAGAGAGAGCTGAGGGATTGGGACGGCGACATAAGCGAAAAAGGAGAGAGACCGGAAGAACCAGAGGACTATGAGTTTGAGAGAAACCGAGAGAAAGGAAACGGAGAGTGAGAGAGAAACAGAAGCTGGGGTTCTGGAAATCGAGAACGAAAGGGAAGATCGTGAGGCAAGGGAGAAGGTAGATCAAAGGTTTCATTATCTTCTGGAGCTGTTCAAACGAAGTTTCTTTCCTGTTCCATTTCTCTGTTGGAGGATACCTTACATCAGGGTCAGAATCGCAACGCAAAGGTAAACTCTTTTTCCTTTAGTTAGGTTACAAATGTGTTCAGATCTTTGGCTTTCATTTGTCATGCTACTGAGGAGTCGAAAAATGGGTTCTTGCTGATTCATACTCCATTACTTGATCCCCTTGTAGACGGTATGGATAGCTTGTAATGATTCCCTTGCATTTTGCTTAAAAAGATGCCTCCTTTCTTTTCTGTCTTCAGTTTTATTCTGGTTGTCTGATGGTTCTCCGCTGGTGGTTTTATCTGAAATTTATTTGCTTTTCCTAAAATTCAAAGAACGGGCCTGGTGTTCTGGTACATTGCTGCATCACAAAAAAAAAAGGAACAAAATTTACATGGGTCTGTTTCAAATAACCATTCGGTGCTGTTTTGTTTCATGGGGTAGCAGTAGTGGTTCATGCAGAAACATGGAATCCATGCCATTTTGATGATTTGTTGTGTCTAAGGAAATGTCCATTCCTAGTGTTAGGAAAATAAAGTTTTGTTGGGTTTTGTTTGTGAAAACTGCGTTGTGTTTAGCTGGAGTTAAGTGTTTCAAAGCTGCTGCAACAAATTCAAAGCCCTCGGCTTGTTGCAGCAGCGTGGACGGACCTTGCCTCTTTCCTTTGTTTGTTAAAGTTTTTGCTTGGGTTGGTATGTAGTGTGCATCCTCGCCACGAGTTATCCTCCTGGTGTTTCTGTTGCATTTTTGTATTCATTCGCGTAAGTTGGAGCTGCGAACTTGCAACAGAAAATTTGCAGCAGAGCATAGGTAGCCGCATCTACTTTGCTCTCTGTTTTTTTTCCGTGACTATGCACCAGGCTTTAGCCTCTTCTGATTTTGCTAGTTAGTCTCATGTGGGAAGGGGGCAGTGGAAGATTGATTTGAGTTTGCATGTTTGAGTCCTTAAAACATTTGAATCCTGTTTGAATGCTTGCTGGAAAAATAGACAGTCAGGTTACCGAACCATCTTTGCATGAATGTTTTCCAGAATTGAGTATGATATCTTTCTGAGTTTCTTGCTTCTTTGGATCATGGTGTTGGCATAGTTAGTGGTTTGGTCTAAAGTTGCGATGTTGGGTTTAAAAACATCTAATCAAAGTTGTGATCAAAAATCTGAGTTTGCAAGAAAATTACAGCAAGTTTCACTTACGGTTG
Organism: Coffea eugenioides; assembly: GCF_003713205.1. Lineage (NCBI taxonomy): Eukaryota > Viridiplantae > Streptophyta > Magnoliopsida > Gentianales > Rubiaceae > Coffea > Coffea eugenioides. The sequence continues at coordinate 76,212 of NW_020862121.1, forward strand.
CTGAAAATTTTCATTTATAGGCAATGGTTTCAGTTTTCATTTATTCATTGGAGTGTTAAATGTCTTTAATTGGAGATGATTTGAAGGTTTTGCGTGAACTTTGTTTGCCAAAAGTTTTCATACAAGGGTAGAAGCTTGCGGATAAATATTGCAGAAAATTTCCCTAGCTGCCAAATTTGTTTCGTAGCAGAAAGCTTGGTTCATATTCTTGTTTGCATGAACATCTTCATCATTTTTGGTTCTACCATCCTCTCTCACACATCTGGAAATGATAAGTTCGATAAAATTGGAGGTTGAGTTTCGAATTGAGAGATTTGTGAAACCTGTCGCACGAGGTTGTTTGCCGAAGCTTCATAAGCTTGTGAAACTTTGCTGCAGAATGTTTCTCACGTCCTTGCATGAAGATTGCATGAAATAACTTTCTAAAATTATACTTTGGCCCCCAAGTCTTCCTTTGTCTCACTATGGCTCAAATAATTGGAAAAATGATCAATTTAATCCCTTAAATTTCTTTAATTTTTTGCAATCAAGTCTCTACTTTGTTTTAATTTCTTAAACATGAGTTATCTGCTTTCTTTCAAGTGTCTTTGACTAATTTAATTTATGCTTATTCCATTTTTGCGATTATTTGATAATAAAGTGGTACCTTGACCTTTTTATTGTTTTGAAGCTAATATTTCCTTCATTTCATTACCATTACAAGGGAGGTAACCTCTATCTCCTCAAGTTTATTTTTCCTACGTGCTCCAACGTGCTAAGTGAGAATTGCATGACTACTTTGTTTTCCTTGCTTTTGCTTAATTCCTTTCATTTATTTCAATTACTTTTGCTTTTATTAAAGTCATTCTTTTATTCATTTATGGGGTATGTGTACACCTCTTGGCTTGTAATAGATAGGGCTTGGAGTGCATTTTTATTCCCTTTTCCTCTTCCCCATTTGTTTTAGTTAGCAAATGTAATAGGTTCATTAGCTTGATTGCTTGCTTTGGTTGCTACGTGCTAATTTGCTTTATTAGGCTTTTGCATTTAGTCGAGCATGCTAAGTGTTATGTGCTACGTGTTTATAGGTGATTGGCATGTCTACTTGCTTTCTATAGTCATAGAGGAATGTGATGAATGTGCGTCACCGTGGCTAGTCCAACTCTGGCCATGGTCTTTTCCCTCGAGCTCTCGCTAGTCCAATGCTTGCGAGAGAATTTTAGAAAAGGGCTAGTCCAACGCTAGACCCAATAGGCCGTCCCCTCTCGTTAGCACATACTTGCATGTTTCACTACATTTCATACATTTTTTCTTAGTTTTCTAGCATTTGGCATGCTTCTCCAATCCTTTCCCCTTCATTTTAGGCTTTCGCATCTTCATGCTAGTTATAGGGTACATTTGCTTGAGAGTCCCCTTTCGGTAAGGGAAACGAGCGAGTGTGGCTACAAAATAGCCTTAGCACGCTAGTTCTTCCTTCTAATCAAAGGGAAAATTAAAAGTCATGAAGTTAGGAGTCATTCCCGTACCCGACTTGATGCATTCCTCTAGGTTCATGCACTCTCATTCTTATCATATCACTTCCTCACTCTTTTATCCACATTTTCTCACAACTTATATTTTTCTCAATCCACATGCCATGTTTGCACATTTTTCTTCTCTTATCATTTATTTTCTACCTCACAAATTGCACGCAATTGCACTTATATATTTACTACCATTATACAATATTTTTATCCACTCGCACACATACACCTTCATTTTTCTCAATTGGCACACATGCACTTTTCTTACATTTGCACACATACACTTTTCTTTCATTTGCACACTTGCACTTACATTTGTATTTTTTATTGTATTTTATTTTTGCATTCCTCTTACATTTTCACACTTGCATTCATATTTGGGTCTTCATTTGCATTACCCGTGACCTCTATGAGAGTTTTCCTTATTGGCCATCACAACTCATGTGATTGGGACCAAAAAACCTCGTACGAGACATTTTAGATTTAGGATTGCATTTTTTTCATATCCATTAGTCATATCCAACATGCAACACATACTTTGGGTAGAAAAATTGGGAAAAGAAGGGCTAAGTCACGCAACTAGCTTTGGCTAGGGTAAGGGAGTGCCTTAGGCTTTGCCTTTGCCTTCTCCCTTATCAAACGTGACCCCCGATCCCTTTCTTTGGTTACGTAGATCTAAAAGTTCTTTAAAAAGGGTTTGTTTACTTTTCCTTTCCAAAAAATCACTTTTTGGGTGACTTGGTACACCCTAACTCTATACCAAGTGGCGACTCCATTTTCCATTCAAAAACCCTTTTTGAACTTTGTTTGGCCAAACCGTCGCATTTCACAATCCCACGGCCTTTTATTTTCATTTTCACACACGTTCACATACATATCCCACACACTACTTTCACATACTCAAAAAGTGGGGCGCGACAGTTGGCGACTCCACTGGGGACTTCCTAAGTGGGTCCAAGTATTTGATTTAGCTATTCTTTTCCTTTTTCTACCCTTTTTATGCATAGCATTTGGATATTAGGGTTGCATTTTCCATTTTAGGACTTTTTGCCTCGCGCGCGTATCAAACTACTCCCTCACTCACGTATGTATGATTCGTTGTTTGGATTATGTTATACTTGTTTTATCTCGCGCTTTGCATTGCATTTGGGGGAGGGGGTGTGTCACCTTTAGAGCCTCGCATTGGTTCTCAACCACTTCCCTCAAAATAGGGAACACTTCATACGTGCATGTTTATTTACTGTTATCCCATTTTATTTTATTTTTTCGTGGGCTCTTTCCCACACCGCCTTGTAGGACTAGGAATGGTTTCTCTAGGTACGTGGATGGTGTGCTCTGCGCCCATAGCAGTACCTAGGGGATCGCCCGAGCCACCGACCGAGGGTCTTGGGATTGATGACCCATTCCCTTAGGTCTGAAGGCTTGGGGACCTTTTTTAAACCTTATCGAGTCTAGTTGCATTAGTGAACCCCAGTCTCATGCATCCATGTTAGAGTTTTTCCTAGGTTAGAGTCAGCCTCACCCTTTCTTAAGCACATTAGGCACGAGGGAAGGGGTTCCACCCCTTTTACTTGCTTTTATTGTATCTCTTTTCTTAATTGCTCCCAATATGTTATGTGTACTATCAATTGCACTAACCATTTCTTTGTTTTCTTGGCCTGCATTCATGTGCCTTAGCAATAAGAGGCCTCTTTGGCACTCTTTTAGTGACTTACCCACTAGATAACTTACATGTTTAAATTTCAGTCATTACACTTAATTTTCAATAAGTACATTTCATTTTAGACCTTTTCCCCCGATGCATTATTTATGTCCTTTAGGCCATATTTGTCACATATTTTTATCGCTTTAATAAACTGGCATCATGCATAAACCCTAGAAGGGAATGCCATTTAGGGGATCCCGTGTTAGGAATAAGCCACCTTGTGTCTCGGATACTTAATCCAAGGAGACTTGCACGTTTACATTTTGTACCATCCAAAGGGGTAGTGCACAAGGTAAGGTAGGATCCGATCATTTTCATAGAGCAATCTTTGGAATATGAGCGTTTAATAATCACTTTTTGGCCATTTTATCAAATTGGTAAAAATCCCTTGCAAAAAGGACATTAATTTGAAGAAATTCACAAATCATTCCTCGCTATTGAGACGATAAATAAACTGAGGCCAAAATTTGATTTTAAAAGGCTCATAGACTAATGCATCGCAATAAGCCGTTAATTCCATTCAGTCCATTGGATCATTTTATTCATCAATTTCATCCAGTCCATTTTATCAATTTGTGCATTTTTAGGGCAACCTAGTCAATTTTGAATTCATTTGACTAGTTTATCCATTTTAGGGCAATCTAGTCGATTTTTGAATAAGATCACCAATTTCATTCAATTCATTTGATTAGTTTACCCATTCTTGGGTCAACTCAATCAATTTTGAATAAATTCAAATCACCAGATTCGTTCAATTTCATTTGACCAGTTTACCCTTTTTAGGGTGATTTAGTCAATTTTCCGATCCATTTGACTAGTTTACCTATTTTTAGGGCAATTCGGTCGATTTTGAATAAATCATCCTTTCACTCGATCGGTTTGATCAATTGATTTCATTCAATTCATTTGATTAGTTTAATTCATTTTTGGGGTTATCCATTCACTTTTCAATAAATAATCAAATTTCATTCAAAGAATTTGACCATTTTACCCCTTTTGACACATCATGCGTCGATCAAAATAAGCAATTCATTCGGACTTTGTCCTCATTTTTTAGGACGAATGCTTCTTCTCACTCCAAATTGGCCAAATTTTTCAAATCATTTTTCATTTAATCAATTGATCTGATTCATCAGGTATGGTATAGTGCCTACCCTAGAGGATTGTATTTTCATGCTAGGCCTACCCTTGGCATAAAAAGGGTTCCCCCCATAGGACATGCATACCGATTTTTTATTCTTACTTACTGACTCTGGGTCTTTTTCCTTTTGTTTTTCCCCTCCCCCTGCATTCATAAAATATTTCAATAAGGGGAAAATACCTTTCTATATCTGATAACAATTTTGATCTGATAAAGTTTGAAAATTACAAGTGTTACTTGATTCTTAGGCAGGCCCTACAATGTGAATTCGGAAATTCATTTGAAAGCGCTCGTGCAAGACATCTAAGGGATTTCATTGCTCAAAGAAAAAGGGGATATTAAGAGAGAAAATATGTATACATGTGCAAAGGAATTTTGTAGAGTGTTTCTCATATGTATTGCTTTTAAAATTTTTCAAACGTTGGCAATAATGAAGCTTTTGTTCAGACAATTATTTGTTTTGTATAATACTCGTGTACATTTCATTCTTTATTGAGCTCATTAAGAGATTTCATGGTGAATTTTAAGAAATAAGCTCAAATTGAGATTTTTCAACCTCTGCCTGCCTGAAAACTCACATACACTAGTATACACCAGATTGGTGATCCGAGCTATGCAATAAGAGTGCTCAGAATTAAAAGAGGTCACTCAAAAGACCCAATACGATACC
>NW_020862122.1:0-17266 GCF_003713205.1 Coffea eugenioides
TTAGAAGGGGATAAAATGCATATTTTGATCATTTTACATGTGCATGCATTGAGAATTTTAGCAAACAAATGATCTATGATGCATTTTGAGTGATTGGGGTACAAATGGTAATTTTTCAAAATTGGCTTTCTGCAAAAATTTCGCAGAAGAAAACGCACTTGGGCTGAAAACGCGCCTTAGAATCGCGTTTTCCATAATCGCGTTTTCAATTCTGCATCTATACTGAAGAAAACGCGCCTTCAAAACGCGACAGGAAGTCGCGTTTTCTACCAAGTCGCGTTTTCCAGCCTGATCAAAAATTAAAAACGCGACTTCAAAAACGCGACTTAAAGTCGCGTTTTTAAGCATAGCGCGTTTTCGATCCTGCAAAGATATGTGAAGAAACGCGACTTTCAAAAAACGCCGGCTTGGTGCGCTTTGATGAGTCGCGTTTTCGGACAAAAAAAAAAAATGCCCCAGGATTTTTTTTTCCTTGATTCTCTTTTTCTTTCTTTTCCTCATATATATTTTCTTGTACCCTTGAGTTGGCTTATTGTGTATTTTTTTAGGTACTCACGAAAACAAAGGATTGAAGTACCGGATCATCATTTTTTTATTAAACCTTTGTTATCACTTTGCTTCTCATTTTTTAGTTACATCAACTAATGGTTATCCAATTGAAACTCATGAAGCGTTGGAGATACACGGACAATGGATTTTGAAGCTTCATATTCAATCGCCAACAATAGGGAGTATTACTTTTCTTTATTCTTGATTTTCTTTTACACATTGAGGACCAATGTGTATGTTAAGTGTGGGGGGAGATTGAGATTATATACATTGAGGTGCATTGAATTTATTAGTTGCAAATATGGACTTTGTGTTTAAAATTCAAAATTTTTCTAAAATCTTGTCCAAAATTGGCAAACTTGCCCCAAAAAGTTTCATATTTTTTCAATTTTATCCAAGGGGGTAACAAGTTTTTCATACCATTAGTAGTCAAATCCTTTCTACATTTGAGTAAATATATGTGATTTGGAAACTTCTTTTCTCATTTAACTTGGAAATGACTATTATGTGATTATAATTTTTGCATTTGTAGGAAAGTATATCTTTTAAAGTGGAGAAAATTATGCCTATATTTTTTTTTGCATATTTAATGAAATTTCTTTTCTTTACTTGATTTTATATAGTTAAGTGATAAATATGGTCAATAAGTGCAATACTCTTCTCATGATTATTTTTTTTAGAAAATTATTATTCCTTTTGCTATAAAAGAAAAAAAAAGAAAAAAATGATGAAAAATGAAAAAAAATGAAGAAAAAGAGAAAAACAAAAAACAAAAGAAAAAAGAAAATAAATAAAAATTCTTCTACTCCAATGATTCTTGTACTTAGTAACCGGGAGTCTTCATCTACAAATGTCGACTTTCGCGTAAAACGGTACTTGAATTAAGAGTATGCAAAGCAACTTGAGTATGTGAAGTGTTGAGTAACCGGTGATTTTCATCTAAAAATGTCGATCCTCGCGTCAAAAGGCATTCTCACGTCTTAAGTAATATTTAGATATGTAATATTAATAAATATCTTTTTAAACAGAATTAAAAGATGATCATGAGTTTAGGAAGCATTATTATTGACCATATGAGTTACTTACTTGTAAGATTGGGTAAGGATGAAAAATTGATTTGAATTTGTTATAATGACGGTATAATTGGCTCTCCTTTACTTGATATTATGAGTACTTGAACTTAATTGAATAATTGCATAATAGTTATTTACTTTGTTTTGAGGAAATGAAGTTGAAATGCTACATATATTTATTTTCAAATTTTGGATCATTGTTGGTTTGTATTTCTTATTGCTTGAGGACAAGCAATGGTTCAAGTGTGGGGGTATTTGACAAGAATATATTTTACGTATTTTTTAGTGTGTTTTATTAGTTAATTTTGGTTTGATTATTTAGTTTAATAACTAAAATAACTAAGGTTTTGGTAAAAATCTACATTTTATGTTAAAGTGGCTAACATTGCATTTCTATTGATTTTTATGGGAAAAACTTCATATTTTGTAGGTTTAATGATTCAATCATCAAATGAAGTGCATTGAGAAGATATTTGGATGATTGATGATGGATTAAAGTGGTGAAAAATAAATATGAAGTGTAAAAGGAAGAAATGCAATTTGAGGACAAAAATCAAGAAAAGTCAGCTTTGACAATTCAGACACATTTTCGTATTTTGACTATATCAGGAGGTACAATGATCGGATCAAGGTGATCTTGGTACCATTTTGAAGCTAAGAGATATATCTACATTTGGTATGAAGACATCAAAGTCCAATTCAGCCATTTTCTTGGTCAAAAGGTCGAAACACAGAAACTTATCTGGATGGTCGAAAGCTGAAGCCCAGAATTGACCAGTCTATGGTATTTTGACCATATCTCCGTCCACCGATCTCCAAATTAGATGATTCTTGAAGCATTGGAACGCTAATTCAAAGGGCTACAACTTTTGTGTTTTCCACAAAAGCTAGTTCAGCCTTTATGATAGAGAAAATCTCAGTTGAAGTAAGAACAAAGTGAATACGCGAGTACACAAAACGTGACTTGTAACCGCGTTTTGTGTAGGCGCGTTTTCTGGCCGCAATTCTGCAATTTGCTCAGTCAATTCTCTTATGTTCAAACTACTTTCCAGCTACAATCTGCAAGAGAATTCGGTGCACATGCTTCAGAAGACAAAAGGGTAGACAAGGTGGCTTATTTTCAAGTCAAAAACATTTGTTATTGACTATCCTAACAAAGTTGAGATTTGGGAATCAAAAGGTGAAATTTGACTTGGAAAAATGGAGCTCTTGAGCAGCTTATATGCAGAGACATTTGGGAGATCTGAGGACATTCATTATCATACGGGAGAAGCTTGAAGAGTGCAGAAATGTAGTTCTTCCATTTCCTTAGTGTAGGATAGTGTAGTAAGTGTAGTTCATCCATTCTTGTATAATGGCTAGATTAGGATGAAAATGGAGATGAAGAAAGAGAAGTTGAAGCTCAAGTGACATGGGTTATCTCTTCTCCAACTCTTTATCTTTTGTATTGGATTCTTAATATAGTTAATATGCAAGTTCTGGAATTTATGTCTATTATGTGTTTCTAAAGTTTATGCCTTGGGTTTGGTTGAACTTTCTATGATTGTTATGTTTATCATTTGGCTATTTAACTGCTATGATTTGAGCAAGTTATTTAGCACTTTGGCTCTTTAAATCATGATTAATCTGGTACCATTAATTCTGATTATCTAAGGTGTTATTTCTGCAATGAAAATTGAGATTTAACATTAGTTCAAGAAGTGCTAAACATAGGGAGTACACTCACGAAAGTAGAGGTGCACCTATGTGGTTTTTAGTGATTCATTTCATGTAATTTCACTGAAAAAATGAACTTGTAGCTAATTTCATAACCATGAGAATAGGTATGGATTAGTTATAAGTATAATTGATTCACTACGAAAGTAGGATTCAAATGCATAAGGAAATTACACCATAATTAGACTAGATGTAGTAATTAATGATCCAAATATAGCACTTGCATGAGTAGTTAGGGATACCATAACCTAAGGAGCTTTTATTTGTTAATTTCTTGTATAAGTGCAGTAGGTTAAATTTCTTATCATTAATTGATAGTCTAAATAATAAAGAAACTTTAGTAATACCGGTAATTGTTCACTCTTCCCTGTGGGATCGACCCGATATATACCCTAAACTACTAGTTGATCTGTATACTTGCAGTGAACGGGTGTAATTCGGTATTTTTTAGCTTGCACGTATGTAAAATACCCGTCAAGTTTTTGGCGCCGTTGCCGGGGAAGATTTGGCAATATCGGTGTGAAGAGCAACTTTATTAATTTAGACAATTTTTCTTATTTTTGTTGTTTTTGTTGTATCTTGTGTGTTTTATGTCATTTTTTTGAGTCAATTTTTATTATTATTATTATTATTTTTTTCTGTTTTAGTTTGTGTCTTGGAATCTATCCTTCTTAACTGATCTTACTTTTGAGATTGTTTAAAAGTAATTTTAGATAATGAGGAGGGTAGGTGAATTGGGAGGACAAAGCTTGAGAAATGAAAGATTGGCAATGGATGGTTACCAAGTGCAAAACTCCTTCAACAGAGGTAACCAAGAAATTACTGAAGGTATGTCTTTTGAAGATGGTTTGAAGTGCTTAAAGGCAAAATTTGATGTTATGATGGACACAATTATGCATGAAATTGAGCAAGGGAGGAATGTTAATGATTTTAATTCTTATCATGTGATTTGTGACTTGTGTGGAGGTTATCATGCTACTAATACATGTATGCAAGCACAAAATGTGGATTATTATGATGAATTAGAGCATTACAATCCTTGTTTTGATCAATATAGTGCTAATTGGAACAATTCTCCTGTGTGTGGTTGGGATAATCAATGTACTTATAATAATTCCTCATATTTTTACGATTACCAACCTGAATGTATCCAATATGAATCAAAACCATCTTGGGAGTTGGCAATTGAAATGGTAGCTAATGATTCTAAGCTATCTTGGGAGTTAGCTTTAGAAAAATTAGCTAATGCAACTTCCAACCGTTTTGATAGGGTTGAAGAAAGAATAGATGAACTGACTTCTCACTTTAGTAGAATACAAGAGAAATTGAATGCATTGTGTGAAGTTATTTCCTCTAAAAATTTGCAAAATGATCCTAGCATGAATGGTAGGAATGTTGTATGTGAAAATGGATTATATTTGGATGAAAATGATGAATTTCAATTGTGTTTTAATGAGCAAATATCCATTTCACATGATAATATCTTTGGAACTAACTTTGAGCCTCAAGAGGTGAGTTTTAATGACTCATTTTTCACCCCTCTTGAGGAGTGCATTGAAAGTATATGTTTTAAAGGTATTGCTGTCCAAGATACTCTCATGACATTTCCGTTGGTAAGTTCTCAAGTGGTGCATATTCAAGGTAATATTTATGAAACACTTGGGATAGGTAAGTCAATTCCATTTCTCCTAGCATTAGATCATGTGACTTTTGCTATAAAGTCACCATTTAATGATCCACCACGACCAAAAATGGTGGATTATTCTTTAACTAAGCCTCCTTGAAAAATGAGGTGAAATAGTCAAGCTATTGACTTTAAAGAAGCGCTTATTGGGAGGCAACCCAATGTTTGTTTAAGTTTATGTTATTTTGGGGTGATTTTATGTTTAAAGTATATGTTTGAGTTATTTTGTTATTTTTCATTTGTAGGTATTGGAAATGGAAGCAAAAGTGACCAAATGAGGTGAAAAAGGCGAAATTTGATCAAGGAACTCAACCCCTCAATTTGAGTAATTGTTGTTTTTGATTTGTTAGAAGGGGTTAAAATGCATATTTTGATCATTTTACATGTGCATGCATTGAGAATTTTAGCAAACAAATGATCTATGATGCATTTTGAGTGATTGGGGTACAAATGGTAATTTTTCAAAATTGGCTTTCTGCAAAAATTTCGCAGAAGAAAACGCACTTGGGCTGAAAACGCGCCTTAGAATCGCGTTTTCCATAATCGCGTTTTCAATTCTGCATCTATACTGAAGAAAACGCGCCTTCAAAACGCGGCAGGAAGTCGCGTTTTCTACCAAGTCGCGTTTTCCAGCCTGATCAAAAATTAAAAACGCGACTTCAAATACGCGACTTAAAGTCGCGTTTTTAAGCATAGCCGCGTTTTCGATCCTGCAAGATATGTGAAGAAACGCGACTTCAAAAAACGCGGCTTGGTGGCGCGTTTTGATGAGTCGCGTTTTCGGAGCAAAAAAAAAAAAATGCAGATTCCTTGATTCTCTTTTTTCTTCTTTTCCTCATATATATTTTCTTGTACCTTGAGTTGCTTATTGTGTATTTTTTTTAGGTACATCACGAAAACAAAGGATTGAAGTTACGGATCATCATTTTGTTTATTAAACCTTTGTTATCACTTTTGCTTCTCATTTTTTTTTTAGGATTACATCACTAATGGTTATCCAATGAAACTCATGAAGCGTTGGAGATACACGGACAATGGATTTTGAAGCTTCATATTCAATCGCAACAATAGGGGAGTATTACTTTTCTTTATCTTGATTTTTCTTTTTACACATTGAGGACAATGTGTATGTTAAGTGTGGGGGGAGAATTGAGATTATATACATTGTATGTGATTGAATTATTAGTTGCAAATATTGGACTTGTGTTAAAATTCAAAATTTTTCTAAAATCTTGTTCAAAATTGCAAACTTGCCCCAAAAAGTTTCATATTTTTTCAATTTTATCCAAGGGGTAACAAGTTTCATACCATTAGTAGTTCAAATTCCTTCTACATTTGAGATAAATATATGTGATTTGGAAACTTCTTTTCTCATTTAACTTGGAAATGACTATTATGTGATTATAATTTTTGCATTTGTAGGAAAGTATATCTTTTAAAGTGGAGAAAATTATGCCTATATTTTTTTGCATATTTGATGAAATTTCTTCTCTTTATTGGATTTTATAAGTTAAGTGATAAATACGGTCAATAAGTGCAATACTCTTCTCATGATTATTTTTTTTAGAAAATTATTATTCCCTTTGCTATTAAAAAAAAAAAAAAAAAAAAATGATGAAAAATGAAAAAAATGAAGAAAAAGAGAAAAACAAAAAACAAAAGAAAAAAGAAAATAAATAAAAATTCTTCTACTCCAATGATTCTTGTACTTAGTAACCGGGAGTCTTCATCTACAAATGTCGACTTTCGCGTAAAACGGTACTTGAATTAAGAGTATGCAAAGCAACTTGAGTATGTGAAGTGTTGAGTAACCGGTGATCTTCATCTAAAAATGTCGATCCTCGCGTCAAAAGGCATTCTCACGTCTTAAGTAATATTTAGATATGTAATATTAATAAATATCTTTTTAAACAGAATTAAAAGATGATCATGAGTTTAGGAAGCATTATTATTGACCATATGAGTTACTTACTTGTAAGATTGGGTAAGGATGAAAAATTGATTTGAATTTGTTATAATGACGGTATAATTGGCTCTCCTTTACTTGATATTATGAGTACTTGAACTTAATTGAATAATTGCATAATGTTATTTACTTTGTTTTGAGGAAATGAAGTTGAAATGCTACATATATTTATTTTCAAATTTTGGATCATTGTTGGTTTGTATTTCTTATTGCTTGAGGACAAGCAATGGTTCAAGTGTGGGGGTATTTGACAAGAATATATTTTACGTATTTTTTAGTGTGTTTTATTAGTTAATTTTGGTTTGATTATTTAGTTTAATAACTAAAATAACTAAGGTTTTGGTAAAAATCTACATTTTATGTTAAAGTGGCTAACATTGCATTTCTATTGATTTTTATGGGAAAAACTTCATATTTTGTAGGTTTAATGATTCAATCATCAAATGAAGTACATTGAGAAGATATTTGGATGATTGATGATGGATTAAAGTGGTGAAAAATAAATATGAAGTGTAAAAGGAAGAAATGCAATTTGAGGACAAAAATCAAGAAAAGTCAGCTTTGACAATTCAGACACATTTTCGTATTTTGACTATATCAGGAGGTACAATGATCGGATCAAGGTGATCTTGGTACCATTTTGAAGCTAAGAGATATATCTACATTTGGTATGAAGACATCAAAGTCCAATTCAGCCATTTTCTTGGTCAAAAGGTCGAAACACAGAAACTTATCTGGATGGTCGAAAGCTGAAGCCCAGAATTGACCAGTCTATGGTATTTTGACCATATCTCCGTCCACCGATCTCCAAATTAGATGATTCTTGAAGCATTGGAACGCTAATTCAAAGGGCTACAACTTTTGTGTTTTCCACAAAAGCCAGTTCAGCCTTTATGATAGAGAAAATCTCAGTTGAAGTAAGAACAAAGTGAATACGCGAGTACACAAAACGTGACTTGTAACCGCGTTTTGTGTAGGCGCGTTTTCTGGCCGCAATTCTGCAATTTGCTCAGTCAATTCTCTTATGTTCAAACTACTTTCCAGCTACAATCTGCAAGAGAATTCGGTGCACATGCTTCAGAAGACAAAAGGGTAGACAAGGTGGCTTATTTTCAAGTCAAAAACATTTGTTATTGACTATCCTAACAAAGTTGAGATTTGGGAATCAAAAGGTGGAATTTGACTTGGAAAAATGGAGCTCTTGAGCAGCTTATATGCAGAGACATTTGGGAGATCTGAGGACATTCATTATCATACGGGAGAAGCTTGAAGAGTGCAGAAATGTAGTTCTTCCATTTCCTTAGTGTAGGATAGTGTAGTAAGTGTAGTTCATCCATTCTTGTATAATGGCTAGATTAGGATGAAAATGGAGATGAAGAAAGAGAAGTTGAAGCTCAAGTGACATGGGTTATCTCTTCTCCAACTCTTTATCTTTTGTATTGGATTCTTAAATATAGTTAATATGCAAGTTCTTGGAATTTATGTCTATTATGTGTTTCTAAAGTTTATGCTTGGTTTGGTTTGAACTTTCTATGATTGTTAGTGTTTATCATTTGGCTATTTAACTGCTATGATTTGAGCAAGTTATTTAGCACTTTGGCTCTTTAAATCATGATTAATCTGGTACCATTTAATCTGATTATCTAAGGTGTTATTTCTGCAATGAAAATTGAGATTTAACATTAGTTCAAGAAGTGCTAAACATAGGGAGTACACTCACGAAAGTAGAGGTGCACCTATGTGGTTTTTAGTGATTCATTTCATGTAATTTCACTGAAGAAATGAACTTGTAGCTAATTTCATAACCATGAGAATAGGTATGGATTAGTTATAAGTATAATTGATTCACTACGAAAGTAGGATTCAAATGCATAAGGAAATTACACCATAATTAGACTAGATGTAGTAATTAATTATCCAAATATAGCACTTGCATGAGTAGTTAGGGATACCATAACCTAAGGAGCTTTTATTTGTTAATTTCTTGTATAAGTGCAGTAGGTTAAATTTCTTATCATTAATTGATAGTCTAAATAATAAAGAAACTTTAGTAATACCGGTAATTGTTCACTCTTCCCTGTGGGATCGACCCGATATATACCCTAAACTACTAGTTGATCTGTATACTTGCAGTGAACGGGTGTAATTCGGTATTTTTTTAGCTTGCACGTATGTAAAATACCCGTCAAGTTTTTGGCGCCGTTGCCGGGGAAGATTTGGCAATATCGGTGTGAAGAGCAACTTTATTAATTTAGACAATTTTTCTTATTTTTGTTGTTTTTGTTGTATCTTGTGTGTTTTATGTCATTTTTTTGAGTCAATTTTTATTATTATTATTTATTTTTTTTTTCTTTTTAGTTGTGTCTTGGAATCTATCCTTCTACGATCTTACTTTTGAGATTGTTTTAAAAGTAATTTAGATAACTGAGGAGGGTAGGTTGAATTGGGAGGACAAAGCTTGAGAAAAATGAAAGATTTGGCCAATGGATGGTACCAATGCAAACTCTCACAAGAGGTAACCAAGAAATTACTGAAGGTATGTCTTTTGAAGATGGTTTGAAGTGCTTAAAGGCAAAATTTCGATGTTTATGATGGACACAATTAGCTGAAATTGAGGCAAGGAGGAATGTTAATGATTTTAAATTCTTATCATGTGATTGTGACTTGTGTGGAGGTTATCATGCTACTAATACATGTATGCAGCACAAATTGGATTATTATGATGAATTAGAGCATTACAATCCTTGTTTTGATCAATATAGTGCTAATTGGAACAATTCTCCTGTGTGTGGTTGGGATAATCAATGTACTTATAATAATTCCTCATATTTTTACGATTACCAACCTGAATGTATCCAATATGAATCAAAACCATCTTGGGAGTTGGCAATTGAAATGGTAGCTAATGATTCTAAGCCATCTTGGGAGTTAGCTTTAGAAAAATTAGCTAATGCAACTTCCAACCGTTTTGATAGGATTGAGGAAAGAATAGATGAATTAACTTCTCACTTTGGCAGAATAAATGAGCAATTGAATGCATTGTGTGAGGTTATTTCTTCTAATAAATTACAAAATGATCCTAGCATGAATGGTAAGAATGTTGTATGTGAAAATGGATTGCATGTTGATGAAAATGATGAATCTCAATTGTGTTTCAATGAGCAAATGTCTATTTCACAAGATAATATCTTTGGAACTAACTTTGAGGCTCAAGAGGTGAGTTTTAATGACTCATTTTTCACCCCTCTTGAGGAGTGCATTGAAAGTGTAGGTTCTAAGGGTATTCCTGCCCAAGATACTTTCATGACATTTCCGTTGGTACGTCTCAAGTGGTGGCATATTCAAGGTAATTATTTATGAAAGCACTTGGGATAAGTAAGTCAATTCCATTTCTCCTATCATTAGATCATGTGACTTTTGGCTATAAAGTCACATTTAATGATCCACCACGACCAAAATGGTGGGATTATTCTTTACTAAGCCTTGAAAAAGTAGGTATTTAGTCAAGCTATGACTTTAAAGAAGCGCTTATTGGGAGGCCAACCCAATGTTTGTTTAGTTTATGTATTTTGGGGTGATTTTTAATGTTAAAGTATATGTTTGAGTTATTTTGTTATTTTTCATTTGTAGGTATTGGAAATGGAAGCAAAAAGTGACAAATGAGGGTTGAAGGCGAAAATTTGATCAGAACCAACCCCTCAATTTTGAGTAATTTTGTTTTTGATTTGTTAGAAGGGGTTAAATGCATATTTTGATCAATTTACATGTGCATGCATTGAGAATTTTAGCAAACAAATGATCTATGATGCATTTTGAGTGATTGGGGTACAAATGGTAATTTTTCAAAATTGGCTTTCTGCAGAAGAAAACGCACTTGGGCTGAAAACGCGCCTTAGAATCGCGTTTTCCATAATCGCGTTTTCAATTCTGCATCTATACTGAAGAAAACGCGCCTTCAAAACGCGACAGGAAGTCGCGTTTTCTACCAAGTCGCGTTTTCCAGCCTGATCAAAAATTAAAAACGCGACTTCAAATACGCGACTTAAAGTCGCGTTTTTAAGCATAGCCGCGTTTTCGATCCTGCAAGATATGTGAAGAAACGCGACTTCAAAAAACGCGGCTTGGTGGCGCGTTTTGATGAGTCGCGTTTTCGGAGCAAAAAAAAAAAATGCAGATTCCTTGATGCTCTTTTTTCTTCTTTTCCTCATATATATTTTCTTGTACCTTGAGTTGCTTATTGTGTATTTTTTTTAGGTACATCACGAAAACAAAGGATTGAAGTTACGGATCATCATTTTGTTTATTAAACCTTTGTTATCACTTTTGCTTCTCATTTTTTTTTTAGGATTACATCACTAATGGTTATCCAATGAAACTCATGAAGCGTTGGAGATACACGGACAATGGATTTTGAAGCTTCATATTCAATCGCAACAATAGGGGAGTATTACTTTTCTTTATCTTGATTTTTCTTTTTACACATTGAGGACAATGTGTATGTTAAGTGTGGGGGGAGAATTGAGATTATATACATTGTATGTGATTGAATTATTAGTTGCAAATATTGGACTTGTGTTAAAATTCAAAATTTTTCTAAAATCTTGTTCAAAATTGCAAACTTGCCCCAAAAAGTTTCATATTTTTTCAATTTTATCCAAGGGGTAACAAGTTTCATACCATTAGTAGTTCAAATTCCTTCTACATTTGAGATAAATATATGTGATTTGGAAACTTCTTTTCTCATTTAACTTGGAAATGACTATTATGTGATTATAATTTTTGCATTTGTAGGAAAGTATATCTTTTAAAGTGGAGAAAATTATGCCTATATTTTTTTGCATATTTGATGAAATTTCTTCTCTTTATTGGATTTTATAAGTTAAGTGATAAATACGGTCAATAAGTGCAATACTCTTCTCATGATTATTTTTTTTAGAAAATTATTATTCCCTTTGCTATTAAAAAAAAAAAAAAAAAAAAAAAAAAAAAAAAAAAAGATATGAAGAAAATGGAGAAAACAACAAAACCAAAAGAAAAAGAAAAAAATAAAAATTCTTCTAGCTCAATGATTCTTAGTACTAGTAACCGGGCGTCTCAATCTACAAATGTCGACTTTCGCGTAAAGAACGTACTTGAATTAAGCGTATGCAAAGCAACTTGAGTAATGTAAAGTGTGAGTAACCGTGATCTTCATCTAAAAATGTCGATCCTCGGTCAAAAGGCATTCTCACGTCTTATAATATTTAGATATGTATATTATAATATCTTTTTAAGACAGAATAAAAGATGATCATGAGTTTAAGGAAGCTTATTATTGACATAATGAGTTATATTGTAAATTGGGTAAGATGAAAATTATTTTGAATTTGTATAATGACGGTATAGATTGGCCTCTCCTTTACTTGATATTATGAGTACTTTAACTTAATTGAATAATTGCATAATGGTTATTTACTTTGTTTTGAGGAAATGAAGTTGAAATGCTACATATGTTTATTTTCAAATTTTGATCATTGTTGGTTTGTATTTCTTATTGCTTGAGGACAAGCAATGGTTCAAGTGTGGGGGTATTTGACAAGAATATATTTTACGTATTTTTTAGTGTGTTTTATTAGTTAATTTTGGTTTGATTATTTAGTTTAATAACTAAAATAACTAAGGTTTTGGTAAAAATCTACATTTTATGTTAAAGTGGCTAACATTGCATTTCTATTGATTTTTAATGGGAAAACTTCATATTTTGTAAGGTTAATGATTCATCATAAATGAAGTGCCATTGAAGATATTTGGATGATTGATGATGATTAAATGGTGAAAATAAGATATGAAAGTGTAAAAGGAAGAAATGCAATTTGAGACAAAAAATCAAGAAAAGTCAGCTTGACAATTCAGACAGCATTTTCGTATTTGACTATATCAGGAGGTACAATGATCGGATCAAGGTGATCTTGGTACCATTTTGAAGCTAAGAGATATATCTACATTTGGTATGAAGACATCAAAGTCCAATTCAGCCATTTTCTTGGTCAAAAGGTCGAAACACAGAAACTTATCTGGATGGTCGAAAGCTGAAGCCCAGAATTGACCAGTCTATGGTATTTTGACCATATCTCCGTCCACCGATCTCCAAATTAGATGATTCTTGAAGCATTGGAACGCTAATTCAAAGGGCTACAACTTTTGTGTTTTCCACAAAAGCTAGTTCAGCCTTTATGATAGAGAAAATCTCAGTTGAAGTAAGAACAAAGTGAATACGCGAGTACACAAAACGTGACTTGTAACCGCGTTTTGTGTAGGCGCGTTTTCTGGCCGCAATTCTGCAATTTGCTCAGTCAATTCTCTTATGTTCAAACTACTTTCCAGCTACAATCTGCAAGAGAATTCGGTGCACATGCTTCAGAAGACAAAAGGGTAGACAAGGTGGCTTATTTTCAAGTCAAAAACATTTGTTATTGACTATCCTAACAAAGTTGAGATTTGGGAATCAAAAGGTGGAATTTGACTTGGAAAAATGGAGCTCTTGAGCAGCTTATATGCAGAGACATTTGGGAGATCTGAGGACATTCATTATCATACGGGAGAAGCTTGAAGAGTGCAGAAATGTAGTTCTTCCATTTCCTTAGTGTAGGATAGTGTAGTAAGTGTAGTTCATCCATTCTTGTATAATGGCTAGATTAGGATGAAAATGGAGATGAAGAAAGAGAAGTTGAAGCTCAAGTGACATGGGTTATCTCTTCTCCAACTCTTTATCTTTTGTATTGGATTCTTAAATATAGTTAATATGCAAGTTCTGGAATTTATGTCTATATGTTTTCTAAAGTTTTGCTTGGGTTTGGGTTGAAGCTTTCTATTGATTGTTAAGTCGTTTATCATTTGGCTATTTACTGCTATGATTTTGAGCAAGTTAATTTAGCAACTTTGGCTCTTTAATCATGATAATCTGGTATAATTAATTCTGATTACTAAGGTTTTTCTCTGCAATGAAAATTGAGATTTAACATTTAGTTCAAGAAGTGCTAAACATAGAGTACAACTCACGAAAGTGAGAGGTGCCTATGTGGTTTTAGTGATTCATTTCATGTAATTTCACTAAGAAATGAACTTGTAGCTCAATTTCATAACCATGAGAATAGGTATGGATTATGTTATAAGTATAAATTGAATTCACCTACGAAGTTAGGATTCAAGAATGCATAAAGGAAATTAACACCATAATTAGAACTATATGTAGTAATTAATTTATCCAAATATAGCACTTGCATGAGTAGTTAGGGATACCATAACCTAAGGAGCTTATTTTGTTAATTTCTTGTAATAAGTGCAGGTAGGTTAAATTTCTTATCATTAAATTGATTAGTTAATAATAAGAAACTTTTAGTAATACGGTAATTGGTTCACTCTTCCCGTGGGATCGACTCCGATCATATACCCTAACTACTAGTGATCTGTAACTGGCAGTGAAAGGGTGTAATTCGTATTTTTTAGCTTGCACGTATTAAAATATCCGTCAGAGTTTTTGGCGGCCGTTGCCGGGAAATTTGGCAATATCGGTGTGAAAGGAGCAACTTATTAATTTAGACATTTTTTCTTATTTTTGTTGTTTTTGTTGTATCTTGTGTGTTTTATGTCATTTTTTTGAGTCAATTTTTATTATTATTATTATTATTTTTTTCTGTTTTAGTTTGTGTCTTGGAATCTATCCTTCTTAACTGATCTTACTTTTGAGATTGTTTAAAAGTAATTTTAGATAATGAGGAGGGTAGGTGAATTGGGAGGACAAAGCTTGAGAAATGAAAGATTGGCAATGGATGGTTACCAAGTGCAAAGCTCCTTCAATAGAGGTAACCAAGATTACTGAAGTATATCTTTTGAAGATGGTTTAAGGTGCTTAAAGGCAAAATTTGATGTTATGATGGACACAATTATGCATGAAATTGAGGCAAGGGAGGAATGTTAAACTTTTAATTCTTATCATGTGATTTGTGACTTGTGTGGAGGTTATCATGCTACTAATACATGTATGCAAGCACAAAATGTGGATTATTATGATGAATTAGAGCATTACAATCCTTGTTTTGATCAATATAGTGCTAATTGGAACAATTCTCCTGTGTGTGGTTGGGATAATCAATGTACTTATAATAATTCCTCATATTTTTACGATTACCAACCTGAATGTATCCAATATGAATCAAAACCATCTTGGGAGTTGGCAATTGAAATGGTAGCTAATGATTCTAAGCCATCTTGGGAGTTAGCTTTAGAAAAATTAGCTAATGCAACTTCCAACCGTTTTGATAGGGTTGAAGAAAGAATAGATGAACTGACTTCTCACTTTAGTAGAATACAAGAGAAATTGAATGCATTGTGTGAAGTTATTTCCTCTAAAAATTTGCAAAATGATCCTAGCATGAATGGTAGGAATGTTGTATGTGAAAATGGATTTCATTTGGATGAAAATGATGAATTTCAATTGTGTTTTAATGAGCAAATATCCATTTCACATGATAATATCTTTGGAACTAACCTTGAACCTCAAGAGGTGAGTTTTAATGACTCATTTTTCACCCCTCTTGAGGAATGCATTGAAAGTGTAGGTTCTAAGGGTATTGCTGCCCAGGATACTCTCATGACATTCCCGTTGGTAAGTTCTCAAGTGGTGCATATTCAAGGTAATATTTATGAAACACTTGGGATAGGTAAGTCAATTCCATTTCTCCTATCATTAGATCATGTGACTTTTGCTATAAAGTCACCATTTAATGATCCACCACGACCAAAAATGGTGGATTATTCGTTAACTAAGCCTCCTTGAAAAATGAGGTGAAATAGTCAAGCTATTGACTTTAAAGAAGCGCTTATTGGGAGGCAACCCAATGTTTGTTTAAGTTTATGTTATTTTGGGTGATTTTATGTTTAAAGTATATGTTTGAGTTATTTTGTTATTTTTCATTTGTAGGTATTGGAAATGGAAGCAAAAGTGACCAAATGAGGTGAAAAAAGCGAAATTTGATCAAGGAACTCAACCCCTCAATTTGAGTAATTGTTGTTTTTGATTTGTTAGAAGGGGTTAAAATGCATATTTTGATCATTTTACATGTGCATGCATTGAGAATTTTAGCAAACAAATGATCTATGATGCATTTCGTGTGATTGGGGTACAAATGGTAATTTTTCAAAATTGGCTTTCTGCAAAAATTTCGCAGAAGAAAACGCACTTGTGCTGAAAACGCGCCTTATAATCGCGTTTTCCATAATCGCGTTTTCAATTCTGCGCCTATACTGAAGAAAACGCGCCTCAAAACGCGACAGAAAGTCGCGTTTTCTAACAAGTCGCGTTTTCCAGCCTGATCAAAAATTGAAAACGCGCCTTCAAATACGCGACTCCAAGTCGCGTTTTATAACACAGTCGCGTTTTCGATCCTGCAAGATATGTGAAGAAACGCGACTTCATAAAACGCGCTTGGTGCGCGTTTTGATGAGTCCGCGTTTCGGAGAAAAAAAATGCAGATTCTTGATTCTCTTTTTTCTTCTTTTCCTCATATATTTTCTTGTACCTTCAGTTGCTTATTGTGTATTTTCTATAGGTACATCACCACCACAAAGACTTAGGAATTACGGATCGCCGTTATATGTTTATTAAGCCTTTGTTATCACTTTTGTTTCTTATTTTTCATTTTTAGGATTACATCACTAATGGTTATCCAATGAAACTCATGAAGCGTTGGAGATACACGGACAATGGATTTTGAAGCTTCATATTCAATCGCAACAATAGGGGAGTATTGCTTTCTTTATCTTGATTTTCCTTTTTACACATTGAGGACAATGTGTATGTTAAGTGTGGGGGGAGAATTGAGATTATATACATTGTATGTGATTGAATTATAGTTGCAATATTGGCTTGTGTAAAAATTCAAAATTTTCTAAAAATTGTCCAAAATTGCAAACTTGCCCCAAAAAGTTTCATATTTTTTCGATTTTATCCAAGGGGTAACAAGTTCCATACCATTAGTAGTTCAAATTTCTCCTACATTTGAGATAAATATATGTGATTTGGAAACTTCTTTTCTCATTTAACTTGGAAATGACTATTATGTGATTATAATTTTTGCATTTGTAGGAAAATATATCTTGTGAAGTGGAGAAAATTATGCCTATATTTTTTTGCATATTTGATGAAATTTCTTCTCTTTATTGGATTTTATAAGTTAAGTGATAAATATGGTCAATAAGTGCAATACTCTTCTCATGATTATTTTTTTAGAAAATTATTAT
>NW_020862123.1:0-10699 GCF_003713205.1 Coffea eugenioides
AGGGACTAAGTACTCTTTTGAGCATAAGCTATGAATCACGGTGTATTCTAGGTTTCAAAACATTATTCTGGTACTTGGAGATTATAGATACGTATGTCAGGTAGGAATTACAAATGTAGATGATTTACTCTTGGGACTGGCCAGCTCGAGTGGTGAATTATCTTATTTTGGATTCTTGTACCCGAATACGAAAAGGGATGAAAGCCTAGGTTAGAAATAACTTGGGCGAATTAGAAATCTGATTCTACGGAACTTTATATGATGTGTGGATGATTAACCCTGCCTAGGAGATAAATTGTGATTTCTTGTAGATTACGGATGGAACCCTAGGGGGAAGCTTTGTCCGTTAGTTCTTTGTAACTCTGTCTAATTCGTAGTATATCTTATTGAATGATCCGCCTCTTACTTTCCATAGGAATTTCGTTGTCTTGTACTGCACTGACTGTTACTGTGTGATTGTTTGATATGGTCTGGTTATATGTATATTTGCTTTTGAATTGATGCGGACGTATTATATGTATGTCTGACTGACTGACCTCGCTAGTTTGTATCTTGTATTCGCGCCTCGAGCCTAGTTTAGTTAATCCAATGGAAGGAACTCGTAATGGACGAGGCCGGGGCCGTGGACGTAGGCAACCCTCGAATGAAGGGAAAAATCGGGAAACAATGCCTGAACCCAACCCTGAACCTGGAGTGGATCCTAACGTTCAGATAGCTGCGGCTATCCAGCGCATGACTGATCTTTTAGCTCACGTAGTCGAGTATCAAGGCCAAAACCCTACTCCTCAACCTGGAAACCCTGGTAACCATCTAGAGGGGGAAGATAGGGCCCTCGAAAGATTTCAGAAGTTCTCCCCACCGAAATTCCTTGGAGGACCAGACCCTGATGTGGCCGAGCAGTGGCTAGAGAAGATGATTGATATTTTTGCGGCGTTGCACTATACTAAGGAGAGACAGGTGACATTCGCTGTCTTCCAACTGGAGGGAGCAGCTCGTTCTTAGTGGAATGTAATAAGATTGAAATGGGAAAGAGCACAAACACCAAGGACGTGGGCGAACTTCATGATAGAGTTCAATGCGAAGTATTTCCCACACCTAATTCAAGAAAAGAAAGAAGACGAGTTCATTAGGCTTCGCCAGGGAGTTCAGACTGTTGTCGAATATGAGAGCCAGTTCACCAGGTTGTCTAAGTTCGCTCCCGAGCTAATTGTAACTGAACAAAGGAGAATAAGGCGTTTTGTCCAGGGCTTAAATGTTGAGATTTAGAAGGATCTGGCTGTAACCCAACTGAATGCCTTCAGTGACGCGGTGAAAAAAGCTCAACGAGTTGAAAGTGCGATGTTACAAGTTAGAATCTTTCAAGCGAGGAAAAGAGCTATTCCTGAAAGTAGCATGGGACAAGAGAATACGAGTACACCTCCCAAGCTTGGAAAGGGAACTGGAGGGGTAAGATTTCTTGGAATGTCAAGTGGTGCTTCACAGAGAGGCTCGGGCTCTGCTTCCCATGGTCCCTGCAGGTACTGTGGAAAGCCGAATCACACGGAGGATGTCTGCTGAAAAAAATGAAGAAAATGTCTACGTTGCGGGAGTGCAGATCATCAAATCGCTAATTGCCCAGGCAGATCTCGAGAAGGGAGTGGGAATCGACAATCAACCAAGACCAACTCTAACCAGTCGAAGGGAGAAAGGACTGGACCGAAGGTGTCGACTCGGGTGTATTCCCTAGAGTCACATCAAACCCCTGACTCATCCGAGGACGTAGAAGGTACGAGCTACTGGTTACCTTAGATTTTGATAGATCTCATTGATAAGAAAAATTTCGAGAACGAAATTTCTTTAAGGGGGAGAGAGTGTGAGGACCCGTAAATTTTCTTTATTTCATAATATTTTATTTTATTTTCTCGCATGCATTTTCTTCATTATACCCTATTATATTGATTTTTCAGATATTTTTATAAGTAAATATAGTTTTTAAATTATTTTTCTAGTATAAGTTAGTTAATGAGAAATTATGAGTGTATATTGGACGTGGGACCCGCTAGTGCGCTAAATGCGGTAAATTTTGGCAACTAATTGGAGTTTGGTATTGATGGATATTATTTTACAAGGTGCTAGAAGATAATTAGAGGTTAGCTAGATAGATTAACTATTGGAAGAAAGAAGATAAGCTTGACCCATTAAAAGTGTCATATGTCGCGACATGATTGGAAGTTGGACTTGCCTAACTTTCTTTACCTTTACTAAAACCTTAATTTTGACCAATTTTTACTTCATTCTTTACCTTCTTGGCCGAGCTTCTTGAGGAGAAAAACCAAGGGAGAAAACTTCATTTGCCAACTTCAATTTGCTTCAATCTTGAGTTCTAACCAAGTGAGTTGCAAAATACACCATCAAAGTTGCTAGATAAGGAAGACTAAGGTTGTTGGTGGATTAATTTTGGAGGAGGAAGAACTAAACAACCATCTTTCTTGAAGTGTCAAGGTACCTTGCTTGGAAATTTTCTTTTTGTTCTTGCTAATGTCAAATTAGCGGATTTTAGTGGCCAAATATGCTAATTTATGGAAGGTTTTGTGGTTTGAAGTAGAGTTAGCTAAATTTCAGATTTTAATGGGGATTTTTCTGATTTTATATGATCATTAGTGGTTGGCCATGAATGATAGCTTGATATAGTATGAAATGAAGTTTTTGTGTGTTAATTGTAGTTATTTACGGAAAATTTCAGAATTTGTGCGGAAATTCCAGTTTTAGGGTTTCAATTATGCCCTGTTCTGACCAGTGTTATTCGTGCATGTTAGAGGCTGAATCATGCTTAGGTTAAAACATGAAAGTTGTAGCAAATGATGTTATCTAGCTTCTTGAAAAATTTCAGCTCAATCGGAGTATTGTAACCCATGAAATGACTGAAATACCCTTGACTGCCCATGAACCCTGTTTCGCAGACAGATTTCTGTTTACGTGGAGATTTCCATTTTTGACCATGAAACTGAATGATTTGGCTTTGGAGGTCTGCATAAGAAATGTAGGTATATGTCTTGGCTTCAAAACGCCATAAGATTCGTTTCAATCCGATAAGTTTAGCTTCAGTTGTGATTGTTGTGCCAAAAGGTGTATTTTATAGTCTATGACTTGTATGTGGTTGATTTGAGATGAATTAGTTTTGATTGTAGGATGGAAAAGTAAGGAAATGTAGGGGATATGCTGTCCAAATTTTGGGTGTGTTGGATTTTTTCGAGTTTGGTTTGGTTTGGGATATATATAAGAAGGGTTTGGGGTTGTTCGAGCCCTAGGTCTTCATGTTACCTTTTCGTCCCAAAATCATGTTTTGCACGTTTGCATGAGTAATTATTTGGTGAGGTCTACGACTTGTAGTCGAGCCTCATTTGTGCATTTTATTTACTGGATTTGTGGCTGTGGAAACCTTAATTGTTTACCTTGGTTATTCTAGGGTTTCTTGGTGATTAGAGCCCTACTTTGGTTGAAACTTCTGAAGTATCTTTACGTGAACTGGTCCACTCCCCTGAATTATTGCTAAACTGGTTATCCGTACTTGCAAATTGCTATTTGAATGTCTTTACCGACTGTTTATTTTGTACGAGACGAGAGTGTACTTTATCGCACTCGTTCTCTGGCCTGTGTGATTTGTTTCCTGTATATACTTGAATCTATTACCTGCGCCTGTTATAATGTCGTTTGGAAGTGTATCCAACGACCTTCCTGTTAAATCTGAGCTCAACCTCATGGGGAGTTAATTGAATCGAGCCAGCAAGGGCTTGGTCGAGGAAATTGACAATCCATAGGTGCCTGTTCTTGGGGAATCTATGGGTATTGGAGACTCTAGATTTTCGGTATACTCGAGTATTACTATTCCTGTTCCTGTTTGGCGTTCGGGCCCGGTAAGGAGATTGTTTGGTGAACGGGATTTTGGCGTAAGAGGGGTCTACGGACATGAGCGTTTCATTAAACGTTGACGGAGGGTCAACGAGACTGGATCAAGTATTGCAACGGGGATTTGGCTCCTGAGAGTCACCTGTATCCTTTAAATTGTGGTGTTCGTTCATTTCTCTTACTTGATGTGTATATGTGCCCTAAAAGTATTTTCTCGTGATTTCTACTGTTATACTTTTGGTACCTCATTCAGCTTCTAGCTCACCCCGTTCCGTTATCCTTATTTTCCTTACAACGAACCATTCTTTGGAATTTCAATGTTTTGAAGAATGAGTTGAGCTAGTTAGAAACTCTTTTGTTCTTTTGGTATAGCTCCTCGACAATTTGAAAACCCTAAATGTATCTTGATACGATGTTTCCTTTTGGTTTGTAAACTTACTACTATGAATATTTTGAAGTGTTTCCTCATGTTTATGTAACATATATTTGGGAATGTACATTCTCTCATGTTAAACAAAGTCTACTTGTACTTGGTTGGATTGTGCCGTGGCAGCGACCCTTCCATTTCGTTTTGATTTTTTTTCTGTGGAAACGTCGTATTAAAGATTAATTGTATCTTTTGGTTCGGCTCAATTGGGTTCTGAATGTTATCTTCTCGAAATTCTTTTGAGCGGTTGGTAGGATTTATGTTTGTTCCAGATCCGTAGTCCAAGCGAGAGTTGGGCAGGCAATCCATCCAACCCTTTGGTTCGCCTTAGGGTGAGGTGGGGCTGTCACAAGTGGTATCAGAGCCACTTCGCATGGTCTCTGCGCGGAGTGAACTTGGAGCCAAGTGGTGTTGTGGTCTCGCTCATGTGAATAAGTATAAGGGACTAAGTACTCTTTTGATCATAAGTTATGAATCACGGTGTATTCTAGGTTTCAAAACATTATTCTGGTACTTGGAGACTATAGATACGTATGTCAGGTAGGAATTACAAATGTAGATGATTTACTCTTGGGACTGGCCAACTCGAGTGGTGAATTATTTTATTTTGGATTCTTGTACCCGAATACAAAAAGGGATGAAAGCCTAGGTTAGAAATAACTTGGGCGAATTAGACATCTGATTCTACGAAACTTTATATGATGTGTGGATGATTAACCCTGCCTAAGACATAAATTGTGATTTCTTGTAGATTACGGATGGAACCCTAGGAGGGGAAGCTTTTCGTTAGTTGCTTTTGTACTCTTGGTCTAATTCGTAGTATATACTATTGAATGACCCCCTTACTTTCATAGGATTTCCTTTGCTTGTATCTGACTGACTGTTACTGTGTGATTTGTTTGATATGGTCGTGTTATATGTATATTTGCTTTTGAATTGATGCGGACGTATTATATGTATGTCTGACTGACTGACCTCGCTAGTTTGTATCTTGTATTCGCGCCTCGAGCCTAGTTTAGTTAATCCAATGGAAGGAACTCGTAATGGACGAGGCCGGGGCCGTGGACGTAGGCAACCCTCGAATGAAGGGAAAAATCGGGAAACAATGCCTGAACCCAACCCTGAACCTGGAGTGGATCCTAACGTTCAGATAGCTGCGGCTATCCAGCGCATGACTGATCTTTTAGCTCACGTAGTCGAGTATCAAGGCCAAAACCCTACTCCTCAACCTGGAAACCCTGGTAACCATCTAGAGGGGGAAGATAGGGCCCTCGAAAGATTTCAGAAGTTCTCCCCACCGAAATTCCTTGGAGGACCAGACCCTGATGTGGCCGAGCAGTGGCTAGAGAAGATGATTGATATTTTTGCGGCGTTGCACTATACTAAGGAGAGACAGGTGACATTCGCTGTCTTCCAACTGGAGGGAGCAGCTCGTTCTTAGTGGAATGTAATAAGATTGAAATGGGAAAGAGCACAAACACCAAGGACGTGGGCGAACTTCATGATAGAGTTCAATGCGAAGTATTTCCCACACCTAATTCAAGAAAAGAAAGAAGACGAGTTCATTAGGCTTCGCCAGGGAGTTCAGACTGTTGTCGAATATGAGAGCCAGTTCACCAGGTTGTCTAAGTTCGCTCCCGAGCTAATTGTAACTGAACAAAGGAGAATAAGGCGTTTTGTCCAGGGCTTAAATGTTGAGATTTAGAAGGATCTGGCTGTAACCCAACTGAATGCCTTCAGTGACGCGGTGAAAAAAGCTCAACGAGTTGAAAGTGCGATGTTACAAGTTAGAATCTTTCAAGCGAGGAAAAGAGCTATTCCTGAAAGTAGCATGGGACAAGAGAATACGAGTACACCTCCCAAGCTTGGAAAGGGAACTGGAGGGGTAAGATTTCTTGGAATGTCAAGTGGTGCTTCACAGAGAGGCTCGGGCTCTGCTTCCCATGGTCCCTGCAGGTACTGTGGAAAGCCGAATCACACGGAGGATGTCTGCTGAAAAAAATGAAGAAAATGTCTACGTTGCGGGAGTGCAGATCATCAAATCGCTAATTGCCCAGGCAGATCTCGAGAAGGGAGTGGGAATCGACAATCAACCAAGACCAACTCTAACCAGTCGAAGGGAGAAAGGACTGGACCGAAGGTGTCGACTCGGGTGTATTCCCTAGAGTCACATCAAACCCCTGACTCATCCGAGGACGTAGAAGGTACGAGCTACTGGTTACCTTAGATTTTGATAGATCTCATTGATAAGAAAAATTTCGAGAACGAAATTTCTTTAAGGGGGAGAGAGTGTGAGGACCCGTAAATTTTCTTTATTTCATAATATTTTATTTTATTTTCTCGCATGCATTTTCTTCATTATACCCTATTATATTGATTTTTCAGATATTTTTATAAGTAAATATAGTTTTTAAATTATTTTTCTAGTATAAGTTAGTTAATGAGAAATTATGAGTGTATATTGGACGTGGGACCCGCTAGTGCGCTAAATGCGGTAAATTTTGGCAACTAATTGGAGTTTGGTATTGATGGATATTATTTTACAAGGTGCTAGAAGATAATTAGAGGTTAGCTAGATAGATTAACTATTGGAAGAAAGAAGATAAGCTTGACCCATTAAAAGTGTCATATGTCGCGACATGATTGGAAGTTGGACTTGCCTAACTTTCTTTACCTTTACTAAAACCTTAATTTTGACCAATTTTTACTTCATTCTTTACCTTCTTGGCCGAGCTTCTTGAGGAGAAAAACCAAGGGAGAAAACTTCATTTGCCAACTTCAATTTGCTTCAATCTTGAGTTCTAACCAAGTGAGTTGCAAAATACACCATCAAAGTTGCTAGATAAGGAAGACTAAGGTTGTTGGTGGATTAATTTTGGAGGAGGAAGAACTAAACAACCATCTTTCTTGAAGTGTCAAGGTACCTTGCTTGGAAATTTTCTTTTTGTTCTTGCTAATGTCAAATTAGCGGATTTTAGTGGCCAAATATGCTAATTTATGGAAGGTTTTGTGGTTTGAAGTAGAGTTAGCTAAATTTCAGATTTTAATGGGGATTTTTCTGATTTTATATGATCATTAGTGGTTGGCCATGAATGATAGCTTGATATAGTATGAAATGAAGTTTTTGTGTGTTAATTGTAGTTATTTACGGAAAATTTCAGAATTTGTGCGGAAATTCCAGTTTTAGGGTTTCAATTATGCCCTGTTCTGACCAGTGTTATTCGTGCATGTTAGAGGCTGAATCATGCTTAGGTTAAAACATGAAAGTTGTAGCAAATGATGTTATCTAGCTTCTTGCAAAATTTCAGCTCAATCGGAGTATTGTAACCCATGAAATGACTGAAATACCCTTGACTGCCCATGAACCCTGTTTCGCAGACAGATTTCTGTTTACGTGGAGATTTCCATTTTTGACCATGAAACTGAATGATTTGGCTTTGGAGGTCTGCATAAGAAATGTAGGTATATGTCTTGGCTTCAAAACGCCATAAGATTCGTTTCAATCCGATAAGTTTAGCTTCAGTTGTGATTGTTGTGCCAAAAGGTGTATTTTATAGTCTATGACTTGTATGTGGTTGATTTGAGATGAATTAGTTTTGATTGTAGGATGGAAAAGTAAGGAAATGTAGGGGATATGCTGTCCAAATTTTGGGTGTGTTGGATTTTTTCGAGTTTGGTTTGGTTTGGGATATATATAAGAAGGGTTTGGGGTTGTTCGAGCCCTAGGTCTTCATGTTACCTTTTCGTCCCAAAATCATGTTTTGCACGTTTGCATGAGTAATTATTTGGTGAGGTCTACGACTTGTAGTCGAGCCTCATTTGTGCATTTTATTTACTGGATTTGTGGCTGTGGAAACCTTAATTGTTTACCTTGGTTATTCTAGGGTTTCTTGGTGATTAGAGCCCTACTTTGGTTGAAACTTCTGAAGTATCTTTACGTGAACTGGTCCACTCCCCTGAATTATTGCTAAACTGGTTATCCGTACTTGCAAATTGCTATTTGAATGTCTTTACCGACTGTTTATTTTGTACGAGACGAGAGTGTACTTTATCGCACTCGTTCTCTGGCCTGTGTGATTTGTTTCCTGTATATACTTGAATCTATTACCTGCGCCTGTTATAATGTCGTTTGGAAGTGTATCCAACGACCTTCCTGTTAAATCTGAGCTCAACCTCATGGGGAGTTAATTGAATCGAGCCAGCAAGGGCTTGGTCGAGGAAATTGACAATCCATAGGTGCCTGTTCTTGGGGAATCTATGGGTATTGGAGACTCTAGATTTTCGGTATACTCGAGTATTACTATTCCTGTTCCTGTTTGGCGTTCGGGCCCGGTAAGGAGATTGTTTGGTGAACGGGATTTTGGCGTAAGAGGGGTCTACGGACATGAGCGTTTCATTAAACGTTGACGGAGGGTCAACGAGACTGGATCAAGTATTGCAACGGGGATTTGGCTCCTGAGAGTCACCTGTATCCTTTAAATTGTGGTGTTCGTTCATTTCTCTTACTTGATGTGTATATGTGCCCTAAAAGTATTTTCTCGTGATTTCTACTGTTATACTTTTGGTACCTCATTCAGCTTCTAGCTCACCCCGTTCCGTTATCCTTATTTTCCTTACAACGAACCATTCTTTGGAATTTCAATGTTTTGAAGAATGAGTTGAGCTAGTTAGAAACTCTTTTGTTCTTTTGGTATAGCTCCTCGACAATTTGAAAACCCTAAATGTATCTTGATACGATGTTTCCTTTTGGTTTGTAAACTTACTACTATGAATATTTTGAAGTGTTTCCTCATGTTTATGTAACATATATTTGGGAATGTACATTCTCTCATGTTAAACAAAGTCTACTTGTACTTGGTTGGATTGTGCCGTGGCAGCGACCCTTCCATTTCGTTTTGATTTTTTTTCTGTGGAAACGTCGTATTAAAGATTAATTGTATCTTTTGGTTCGGCTCAATTGGGTTCTGAATGTTATCTTCTCGAAATTCTTTTGAGCGGTTGGTAGGATTTATGTTTGTTCCAGATCCGTAGTCCAAGCGAGAGTTGGGCAGGCAATCCATCCAACCCTTTGGTTCGCCTTAGGGTGAGGTGGGGCTGTCACAAGTGGTATCAGAGCCACTTCGCATGGTCTCTGCGCGGAGTGAACTTGGAGCCAAGTGGTGTTGTGGTCTCGCTCATGTGAATAAGTATAAGGGACTAAGTACTCTTTTGATCATAAGTTATGAATCACGGTGTATTCTAGGTTTCAAAACATTATTCTGGTACTTGGAGACTATAGATACGTATGTCAGGTAGGAATTACAAATGTAGATGATTTACTCTTGGGACTGGCCAACTCGAGTGGTGAATTATTTTATTTTGGATTCTTGTACCCGAATACAAAAAGGGATGAAAGCCTAGGTTAGAAATAACTTGGGCGAATTAGACATCTGATTCTACGAAACTTTATATGATGTGTGGATGATTAACCCTGCCTAAGACATAAATTGTGATTTCTTGTAGATTACGGATGGAACCCTAGGAGGGGAAGCTTTTCGTTAGTTGCTTTTGTACTCTTGGTCTAATTCGTAGTATATACTATTGAATGACCCCCTTACTTTCATAGGATTTCCTTTGCTTGTATCTGACTGACTGTTACTGTGTGATTTGTTTGATATGGTCGTGTTATATGTATATTTGCTTTTGAATTGATGCGGACGTATTATATGTATGTCTGACTGACTGACCTCGCTAGTTTGTATCTTGTATTCGCGCCTCGAGCCTAGTTTAGTTAATCCAATGGAAGGAACTCGTAATGGACGAGGCCGGGGCCGTGGACGTAGGCAACCCTCGAATGAAGGGAAAAATCGGGAAACAATGCCTGAACCCAACCCTGAACCTGGAGTGGATCCTAACGTTCAGATAGCTGCGGCTATCCAGCGCATGACTGATCTTTTAGCTCACGTAGTCGAGTATCAAGGCCAAAACCCTACTCCTCAACCTGGAAACCCTGGTAACCATTAAAGGGGAGAATAGGCCCTCCGAAAGATTTCAGAATTCCTCCCCACGGAAATTCCTTGGAGGACCAGACCCTTGATGCTGGCGAGCAGTGCTAAAGAGAAGATGATTGCATATTTTTGCGGCGTTGCACTTTATACTAAGGAGAGACAGTGACATTCGCTGTCTTCCAACTGGAGGGAGCAGCTCTTCTTAGTGAATTTAATAAGATTGAAATTGGAAAGAGGCACAACACCAAGGACGTGGGCGAACTGTGTCATGATAGAGTCAATGCGAAGTATTTCCCACACCTAATTCAAAGAAAAGAAAAAGACGAGTTCATAGGACTTCGCCAGGAGTTCAGACTGTTGTCGAATATGAGAGCCAGTTCACCAGTTGGTCTAAGTTCGC
>NW_020862124.1:0-8920 GCF_003713205.1 Coffea eugenioides
GGCTAGAATCTGGGAGTGAGCTGGGAAGCTAAGTTAACGACTGTGAAGAGAGGAAAACTAGAAGGAAAGGGCTGACGGAGGGAAAGAAGGAGCGGCGTGAGAGTTCTGAAAAACCCAGAAAGCTAGGCTTGAAGGGCAACCGCAAACCACCACTTCGGCCATCTCCACCGTCTCTAGCCGTCGTTTAAGAAAAGCAAGTAGGTCGAGCTTTCTTCCACCCATCAGCAACGACCCACGGCGAGATCTGGAAAATTCGAGCCAGGTTCTTGGAGTTTTCTGCAGCAAGATTGATGGCCAGATTCCAGCATTGGAACATGTTTTTCGTGAGTTTTCCCACGCTTCTTTGAGGACCAAAGCAGTTGAAAGGTATCCCATGTTGTTCTTTTTTTCCATCTATTCCAGAAAATGTAGTAAGCATGCCAAATTACTGCTTCATTTGCACTTGCGGCTTGCGTCTTTCTTGTTGTTTTTCATACAGAAATTTCCTCCATGTCTCCTTGTGATTATATGTAACCTGTGAACTTAGATGACTCTGTCAAACCCAAACTAAGATCTATTTTTTTACTGCAACGATTCTGCTCATAGCAGAACGCCCAAGTTAAAGTTGGACCTGGTTTTTGAATGACGGAAATCTGGCTCCTAGCCCCTTATTTTTCTGCTATCTAATGGTGCATGATTCGATCCAATTAGTTTAGTGATCGTATGGGTCCTTAGTATAGGTTTTGTGGTCTTGGAACGCTGGGGTCCTGAGGTTTTAGTTGACTGTCGACAATTCCTTCTTGTTGCAGAAAATGTTTTGGCATGAAGTTGTTGCAGAAAATGTTTTAGTTGCTTGAACTATTCGAATTCTGCATGTTTGTTGGCCGACTTTTTGATGCTTAAACTTACAAGTTTCATGATGCAAAGTGAGAGGTTTGTGCGGTAGTTGTATGGCCGAAAGGATGCTTGCTGAAAAATGAATTTCTGGTTGCCGAATGCTTGCTGCAATTTTGCTCTAGCATTTGTGTGATTCTCCTTCTATGTTTTGATTTGTTGGGATGTTGGAATTGTGTGTCATAGACTTGCATTTCTCCTTTCTCACTATCCTAAGTTCACACGAGTCCACATTAGTTCCTTCTCTTTTCCCATCACACAATCACTTTTGGCACAAGAAAATTGCAGCCGCTGTTTCGACCGTAGGCCTGCATAAGAGTTTTAAGAGTTTGCATTGTTGCTTTCTATGTTTGTTTGATTGTCTGGATCGCAGTATCGTTGTGGCTTTTGCCTTAGTTCAGAGCTTGATGCCTGGTTGAAACAAATCCCGAGTCAATCTCGGTCGCCGAAGGTTCCTAGATTGCTGAAACCTTGCTGCATTTTTTTCCTTCTTCCTTCCTTTGCTGTCAATTCTTTATCCTTGATGGTTAGTTTCAATTCATGTGTTAATCTTGGAATGAAGTTGCATGTGTAGTCTATGATTGCTGGTGGAAATCTTGACATTTGATGTGCACATTTACATGACAAACTGGAAGGTAATTCACGGCAGAAATGTATTGCAGAAATAGAAAGTTTCCTCTACGTGATTGCATGGCTTTTGCATGAAAATGATTTTCAAAAATTGCACTCCAACCCCTTGGTTTCCATCTAATGCTTCCATGGCCCAATTAATTGGAAAACTTAATTAATTTTGTCCTCCTAACATGCCTTTTTCCTCTTTAACACATCTTGATTTGTTTTGGGTAGATACTTAAGGGATTGTAGAATGGATTTAAAGGGTCTAGTAATATCTTTTTCCCATATTTGTAGTTAATTTGATTTTTCTTGGATTCTTTGGCATTTTGTTACTTAGATACTAGTAAATTGCTTCTCATTTACCTTTTTGTGAAATTCCTTGTTTGATTTGGTTTTGTTTCACCTTAGAGTCTTAATTTTATTTTTATGTTTTTTTTTTCAAGTCCCTTAGTGTTTATAATAAATTGGCTCTTTAAACCTCTTTAATTTCTCAATTGGATCGTTGCTTGTCTTAATTGGTTAAGTACGAGTAGTTTACTTTCTTTGGCAGGCCTCAAGTGATTCAATTTGGCGTTTATTTCCATTTTCTTTGATTTATTTGATAATTTAAGTGGTACCTTGACCTTTTTATTATTTTGGAGGGCAAGTTAGTAATTTCACTACGTTAGGGCGTCGCTTCAAGGGAGGTACACTCTATCCCTCATTTTTGCACTTCATTTGACCCTATGTGCTCCTACGTGTTATGTGAATATGCATGCCTACTCCGCTTTCCTTACCTCCTTGCTTGCTTTTACTTTTATTTAAGTTTTATGGGGTATGTGTACACCTCTTGGCTTGTAATAGATAGGGCTCGGAGAGCATCTTGTCCATTTCCCCTTCCCCTTTATGCTTTTATGGGGTATGTGTACACCTCTTGGCTTGTAATAGATAGGGCTCGGAGAGCGTCTGGTCCACTTCCCCTTCCCCTTGCTTGCTTGTTTTTGTTGCTACATGTTTAATTGCTTTATTAGGCTCTTGCATCTAGTCGAGCATGCTAAATGCTATGTGCTATGTGTTTACGAGTATTTTGGCATGTCTACTTGCTTTCATAGCCATGAATGAATGGAATGGATGAATGTACGTTTCCGCTAGTCCAACGCTAGTCGGAATTCATAGAATGGGCTAGTCCAACGCTAGACCCTTAGGGATTTCCCCTCATTAGCATATCATTTGCTTGTTCACCACATATCATGCATTTTTCTTAGTTTTATCACTTGGCATGCTCCTCGAACCCCCTTTCCCTTCATTTTAGGATTTTTGCATATCATGATAGTTGTAGGGTCCATTTGCTTGAGGGTCCTCTTCTGATAAGGGAAACGAGCGAGTGTGGCTACTCGATAGCCTTAGCACGCTAGTTTTGCCTTCTAATCAAAGGGAAAATCGAAGTCGAAAAAGTTAGGAGTCATTCCCACACCCGACCTGATGCATTCCCTTAGGTTCATTCATTCTCATTTATCACTCACTCATTCTTTTCAATTCACATTTTCCTTTCCTTATTGTTCATTTTGATTTCTACTTCACAAAATTGCACTTAATTACACCTATATGTACTTATCACTATATTTCATACACTTGCACACAAACACTTGGATTTTTCATACAATTCCACACATGCACCTTTTCATACACTTGCACACGAAAACACTTGAATTTGTTTTACAATTTCACACAAGCACCTTTATACAATTTCGCACACTTGCACTTGCATTTCTTGCATCTTTCATACACTTTCACACTTGCACGCTTGAATCTCATTTGCATTAATCGACCTCTATGAGGTTTTCCTTTGTTGGCCGCCACAATTCATGTGGTTTGGGACCAAAAGCCTCACGAGAGACATCGTAGAATTTAGGATTGCATTTTCCTTTTCGTTTTGCATTCATATAGTCATATCCAACGTGCGAACATATATTGGGTAGAAAATTAGGAAAGGTAAGGTTAAGTCGCGCAACTAGCCTTGGCTAGGTCAAAGGGGTGCCTTGGATTCTATCCTTGCCTTCCCCTTTGTCAAACGTGACCCCCGAACCTTTTTCTTTGGCTTACGTGGACTAGGAGTCGTTTTAAAAAGGGTTTTACTACTTTGTCTTTAAAAAACACTCTTTTGGGTGACTTGGTACACCCCAAATCTATACCAAGTGGCGACTCCGTTTTCATATTTAAAAAACCCTTTTTAAAATTTCATTTGGCCAAATCGTCGCTTTCCAAAGTCCCATGGCCTTTTACTTTTTATTTTGCACACGTTCATACCACATATTCATCACACATCCACAATTCACACAATCGAAAAGTGGGGCGCGACAGTTGGCGACTCCACTGGGGACTTCCTAAGTGGGTCCAAGCATTTGACTTAGCCATTCGTTTCCTTTTTCTACCCTTTTTATGCATTGCATTTGGATATTAGGGTTGCATTTTCCATTTTTAGGGCCTTTTGCCTCGCGCGCGTATCCAACTATTCCCTCACTCACGTATGTGTGATTGGTTGATTGGATGTTGTTTACTTGTTTATCTCGCGCTTGCATTGCATTTGGGAGGGGGCGTGTCACCTTTAGAGCCTCACGTTGGTTCTCAACCCCTTCCCTCAAAATAGGGGAGCACTTCATACGTGCACGTTTACTTGCTTTTATCCCATTTTATTTTGTTTTTCGTGGGCGTTTCCCACACCGCCTTGTAGGATTAGGATCGATTGCCTTGGGTAGGCGGCTGGTGTGCTCTGCGCCCATAGCGCTACCTAAGGGATCACTCGAGCCACCGATCAAAGGCCCTGGGAGTGATGACCCTTCGCCTTTAGGTCTGAAGGCTTGGGAGCCGAGACTTATCGAGTCTAGTTGCATTAGTGAGCCCCAGCCTCATGCATCCATGTTAGAGTTTGCCTAGGTTAGAGTCAACCTCACCCTTTTAAGCACATTAGGCACGAGGGAAGGGGTTCCACCCCTTTTACTTGTTTTTATTGTATTTCTTTTTTTAATTGCTCCCAATGTGTTATGTGTATTATCAATTGCACTAACCATTCTTTTGTTTTCTTGGCTTGCATTCATATGCCTTAGCAATAAGAGGCCTTTTTGGCACTCTTTTAGTGACTTACCCCACTAGATGACTCACATGTTTAAATTTCAGTTATTACACTTGATTTTCAATAAATACATTTCATTTTTAGACTTTTTCCCCCCGATACATTATTTATGTCCTTTAGGTCATATTTGTCACATATTTACATCGCTTTGATAATTGGCATCATGCATAAACCATAGAAAGGGAATGCCACATAGGGAATCCCGTGTTTAGGAATAAGCCACATTGTGTCTCGGATATTTAATCCAGTGAAACTTGCACGTTTACATTTTGTACCATCCAAAGGGGTAGTGCACAAGGTAAGGTAAGATCCGATCGTTTTCATAGAGTGATCTTTGGAATATGAGCATCTAATAATCACTTTTTGGCCATTTTATCAAAAATTGGTAAAAATCCCTTGCGTGAAGGACATTAATTTGAAGAAATTCACAAATGATTCCTCCTGTTGAGACGATAAATAAATTGAGGCCAAAACTTGATTTTTAGAAGGTCATAGACTAATGCACCTCAATAATTTTAAAATAACCAATGGCCGGACAGTTCAACCAATCCATTTTGCCAATTTCTTCAATAAATCATCTGTTCATTTGACCAACTTACCCTTCTTAGGGTCACCTGGTCGATTTTTGAATAAATCATCAATTCATTTGACCAATTTACCCTTTTTAGGGTCACCTGGTCGATTTTGAATAAATCGTCAATTTATTTGACCGATTTACCCTTTTAGGGTCATTCGGCCGATTTTTGAATAAATCACTAATTCAATTTCATTTCATTTGGCCAAATTACCCATTTTTTAGGGCAGCAGAGCCGATTTTGAATAAAACAAGTTTCGTTCAATCTGTTTGATCAATTTACCCTTTTTAGGGTGATCTGATTAATTTTGGATAAATTAAATTTCTTTGAATTCATTTGACCTGTTTCCCTTTTAGGGTAATCCGGTCGGTTTTTAATTTCATTTGACCAATTAGGATTTCAATGTCGAATTCCAAATTAGGAAATCAAATCGATTTTGGAGAAAACCATCCATTGTATCCAACTATTTAAATCAGTTGGATTTTTGACTCATGCTTCACTGAGAAAATTTGTCAACGAATTCCAATCTCTTCGATAGGAGTTCGTCAGGGTCAAACCCATGCGTTTGGCAAATCAAAGGTGATCAATTTATTCGGACGTTGTCCTCATTTTGACAAACGTCTCTTCTCATTCCAATGGGCCAAATTTTTCAAATTATTTTTCACTCCATAAGCTGATTGGATCCATCAGGTATAGTATGGTGCCTACTCTAGCGGATTGCATTTTCATGCTAGGCCTACCCTTGGCATAAAAGGGTTCCCCCATAGGACATGCATACCGATTTTATATTCTTGTTCACTAACTCGGGGTATTTTTCTTTTGTTTCCCCCCTCCCCTGCATTCATAAAAAAAAAGTGTTGCAATAAGATGAAAATATTTCCCTATATTGGATAACAATTTTTGATCCGATAAAGTTTGGAAAGTATTATTTGATTCTTGGGCAGATCCAACAATGGAAACCTGAAAGATCCATCTGAAAGCTCTAGGCTAAGAGCTTCTAAGAGAGTTCATAATTGTTTTCAAGGAAATTTCTGTATATTTGACTTGTTAATATATTTTTGTGTCAAAAGAGAAGGAGACAAAAAGGGTATATATGTGGAACCCTTTAGAAGTTTTCTATTCTCATTTGTATCATAATTGAACGAGAAATTTTGTTTCAAACTTTTTCAGCAATAAAATTTTTGGACAATTATTGATTTGTGTATATTCATGTACATTTCATTCTTTTGTTCATTGGAGATTTCATGATGAATTTTAAGAAATAAGACCGAATTGAGGATTTTTTCAACCTCCAGCCTGAAAATTCGCAAGTGTATGCTTGTGTACACTAGATTAGTGATCCGAGTTACACAATAAGAGTGCTCAAAATTAAAAGGGGTCACTCAGAAGGCCCAATGAGATACCTTTGCTCCTTCATTTAACCCCAAAATAAAATCAGTCACATTGATTGATAAATTGTAAATTTGGGCAATCTTTGCTTGAAAAATGTCCACTGTGTCTAATTGTATTCAATTCACATCTAAGTGAAAGCAAAATTGTGCATTATTCTTGTTTGTTTTGAAAATTTGGAATGATACTTCGAGCATTCTTTTCTCTACCTATACACATTTTATCATTTGCTCTCCCATTTGAGCCTATAAAAGGATAATTTCGTTTCAAATAAGTGCCTTGGTGATCACTACCCTACATTGGAAAATTTTCAAATATCAAAAAGGGGAATGGATTTTCAATAACTATTTCATTACTGTGGTTGTCATGAAGCGTAAGAATGATACTTTGGCCGTCGTTTCTACAACCTAAACATTGATTACCCCTTGCATCCCTATTTGAGCAAAATTGGTGGTTCTTTTCGAGTGCACATATGATCGCACCCCACATTGGGGAAGGAGATTGGGAAATTTTGAAAAAGGAAAAGAAAAGGGGAAAGGGAACCGCAAATTGAAGAAATTGGATTCCACTTGGGTTTCAATTTTGAAAAGAAAAGAAAAGAGAAAAATGACAAAGTTTTGTCCGGCGGATCACTTGGGAATGAGCAAGAGTCTTCCTCAATCAGTTAATTCAGATACGTGCCAGAAATTTCGCATTAATGAAAGTTTCCTTTCAGAGTCAATGTAAGGAACGGAATACAAGTCAGGCCATCTTCTTTTCCAATCAAACATTCTATCCCTAGTTTATCCCTCTTGAGCCTTCAGAATAAAATACTTCACTTGGCAACCCCTGAGAATCGCAAACCCCACACTGGGGCAAGTTTGAGTTGAAA
Source organism: Coffea eugenioides (assembly GCF_003713205.1). Lineage (NCBI taxonomy): Eukaryota > Viridiplantae > Streptophyta > Magnoliopsida > Gentianales > Rubiaceae > Coffea > Coffea eugenioides. The sequence goes on from NW_020862124.1 coordinate 7,433, forward strand.
AGGAAATTTCAAGAAGTGAAAAAGTGAAAAGCCACAAAATCAAAAACAAAAGAAGAAAAGAGAACCTCAGTTCAAAAAATAAACTGGGGCAAATTTTGCGAAAGTTCAAAAGAGTGGCAGAAGGCCGAAAAATCAAGGAAAAAGAAAGAAAATGAAAGTGAAAAGCTTCAATTGAGCATAAACTGGGGCAAATTCTGATTTAACCCTAAAATAGGGTTGGCGCAACAATGCGATCTCAGATTTTTCAAACCACTCTTGAAATCTGCCTTCGAGCCTTAACTTTTTTAAACACCCCACCAGACCCCATTACAAAAGCCGAAAGTCCTGGCTTCTGTTCTTTGCAATGGCCTTGTCAAAAAATTTCTGATGCCGGAAAATTTTAGCTGTATTTCTGAATTGCCTGGGTATGGGATTGACGCTACTCACCATGTGAAAGCCCATTAGCTCGAAAAAGAAAAAGAAAGAAGAAGAAAAGAAGCAAGAAAGGTAAATGCAAGAAAATACAGAAAAATTCGACGTGGAAGTCCCTGGGGAATGATGAGAAAATCCAAACAAAGTCTGAAATCTTCGAGTTCAAGATAGGGGCAATTTTGGAAAAATGTGATCTGTGGTGTAATGTCCTTGAAAGTCTTATCCTTCAACTATCGTTTCAAACCACATTACAAGCTAACAAAGTCCATCGTTGACTTATTCCTTCATGACAATCCAAAGTGAGGATTATGCTCGTAAGAAATCTATCAATCATTTGTGATCATAGGGGTATAACCAGTTTTCACAGGTTTAGCTATCGTTCTTACTCGTTTGTTGCAAGCTTATATGTTGACTCAATTTTCTTAAGAAATAAGGGTGACAAACTCTCTGCTTTCACTAAGATGTGATATTGATCGGATTACGTACAATGTGGGCACAAAAATAAGACAAATCTTGACCTCCCATTTCCAAATCAGAAATAATGCCCACTTGATCGGTCCTGAAAGATGAACCAACTGGAAATTGTAACCCATTACCCAAAACACCAATGCCAAGGTGAGGAAGAAATCTTCTGTGATGTGATTTTATTTCAAGAAATTCACCATGAAATTTCCTTTTAGGAAACATAGTTTCTTACAGTGTTCAAATAAATGGAAAGTCATCCAGACAAGTTTTTGCAATTAAATGGCCCATCTTGGGGCAAAATTTTGTTTATAAGATTTTGTGAACGCAAGCCCCACACAGGGGCAAATATTTGTGTAATCCAATTGAGGATTTCGTCCAAGAATCAAATAATGTATTTTTCAAGTCAATCACACTGCCCTTTTCATGAAAATTTGAAGTGCATGTAAGCCCCCTTGTGCAGGTATTCATAGTCGAAATCGACGAAAGAGCTTCTGAGTTGTGGAAGGGCGATGCCGAAGAAAGAGAAGAAAGAAGGGAAAGAGAAGGCCCTACACTGGGGCAAATTATTTTTGAAAAAAAATTCTCTCGAAAAATCAGAAAATTCGAAAGTCA
>NW_020862125.1:0-26863 GCF_003713205.1 Coffea eugenioides
TATACCGGACGTGGGACCCATTAGTGCGAAAAGCTCGGAAAGATTCGACCAACTAGGTTAAGTTTTGGATACTGGAATTAATTTACCGGGTGTTAAGAGATAAGTAGAGGATGCTAAGTGGATTGGTATAAGAGAGACAAAAGTTAGGCAAGCATTAATGAAGGTGACAAGTGTCACCCTAGGATTGGGTCTTAAGTAAGACCACTATTCACCTTTTCTAATTGACCAAATAAATCACAAAATATTGCCAAAATTTCCCATTTTCTTCTCTTCAAGTGGCCGGCCCTCTCTCTCAAGAAGAAAGAAAAAACCTCTCCAATTTCTTGAAATCCTCTTGCTCAAATCCAAATCACACAATCATCTACTCTTGTTTTTGTTCCATAGAAATCCTTAAGGAAGTGTTGGTGAGTTGTTTGGTGAAGTTGTTTGGCAAGCTAAGGTGGTTAATTGCTCTCTCTCTTGTTTTACCAAGGTGAGTGATGGATTACTCCTTTCCTCCCTCTAATGATGCTTAATTTGTGATTAGTGGTAGTATAAGGTGCAATATTATGGATTACATCTTGATTTGTGGTTGAATTAGTGAAGTTTTCTATTTATTGGTGATTTTTCTGTTTTAATATGAACATGATTGTGTGGCTATCTATGATGATTGGAAATGGTATATAATGACTCTAGGAGGTGGAAAAAGTGGGTAATTACAACCAATTTCTGTTTGGAAGAAAAATTGACAAGTTAGGGTTTTTGTGAATAACATTCTGCCCGGTTTTGTAGCTCCTAGTTAGAGGGCGAATTGGCCTTGGCTTAAAACATTAAAGTTGTAGGGAATGACATTTTAGAGGTGCCTGCAAAATTTCAGGTCAATCGGAGTAGCGTAGAATGAGAAAAGTCGAAATTACCCTTGCTGTCCTGGTTTTATCCGAATGTAAGAATTGCGCCTGTAATTGGTTGTTTTGGCTGGAATTGCTACGGAATTGGTAGTTGAGGTCTTCTGATGAAATGTATCCCTGTTTCTAAGCTTTCGAGTGGCTTTGGAATTTCTGGATTTGGACTTAGGTAGCCTGTTTTATGATGTTTACACCAGAATGCGATTTGTGAATGTGTTTTTCCGGTTCTGGTGTAGTATTTTGCCTTTTGGACCTGGTTGCACCCGAAACTGGACAGAGTTTCCTTCTGGAACATTGTAGCCCTATTTCTTAGCTTCGAAACGCTGGGTTTTACACCTTCATCCGACAATCGTAGTGCCTGTGATGCCATTACCGCAAAATGAGGTCAAAAACTATACCTTTTCCGCTGGTTTCCTCAAATGCTTAGGGGTAAAGCTAAATCTTTTCCGGATTTTTCTGGTTTCCTCTAATGCTTATGTATGCTTATGGAACCCTCTTTCGGTAGTATTTGGCATTGGTTTATGACTTGTATTCGAGTCTTATTGTGCTTATGGGAATATTTTAGGGCTTGACTTTTATTTCCGGTCATTTTCCTAGCTAAATCCCGTACTTGAATGACTTTAAGCCTAGTGAACGGCTTTTGGAAATGAGATTATTTTGTGTAAGATGTTGGGACTGATTTGAGGAAATAATGAAGCCATTAATGGCTGGAGAATAGGTAAAAACAAGGGATTTGCTGCCGAAATTTTTACTTGAAGGCTAGTTTTGGTCCAAGTGCTTTTTGCCGCAAAATTTTATAACCCTTTTAGTTTAGCTTTGCGTTTGGTTTATGAAACCCTAGATATTTCCGTCCATCAGTCCAAATGCCCCGTTTTGCTTTAAAGTCATTTTTATGCGTTTTACTCATCATTTATTGGGTTTCTTCGATTTCACCTAATTGGCTGTGCTATATTCTTTCTCGTTGAATCTTAGGTTTTCTCGGTGATTAAGGATTCTATCCAGAAGGATATTTTGCACGTTATTTTGCATAGTTTGGTGAGTGTTCCTTGTTTGTTAAATGCTCCTTGACTTCATAACTTGTATTCTTGAGTGATAACGTGTTAAGTGCTTTTAATGATTTCCAATTTCCAAAACGAGCTTTATAGGCGAGTGTGTACTTTATCGCACTCGACCTAAATAACTGTGCAATTTTCAAGGATTTAATGATTGAAATACTAGTTGCGCATGAATGTAAGCCTTTTTGGCTGAACTGGCCATTGCCCCTTGTTACCGATCGACTCGAGCCAGAAGCGGACTCGGTCGGGCGATTAGGTGACCTGGGTGAACGTTTTGGTATACTCGAGTATTACCTTGAAGTTTGGTGGAGCCCGGCCAATGGCTGGGAAGGGGGTGAATGAAATGAATGATTAAATGAAGCGCGGGTTTTATTTACAAAAAGAAAAAAAATGCATTTTTAAAAGATTGAAGGAAGGAGGAAATGTCAGGGGAACGAGCGAGCGCGGGAATATTTGGCTCCTTGTGAGCCCGTATCCTTTTAATGTATGTGTTCTTATTGTTTTCCATGCTAAATGTTTCTTGAATTATTGATTATTGATGGTTTATGTATTGGCGTTGTTGTTTAATTACCTGTTCGGAACCTCACTGAGCTTTTAGCTCATCCCTTTAGTTTTGTTTTCCTTAACAGGGGAAGGCGAGCAAGGACGAGAGCTCTGTATAGACTAGCTGGTCTAGCTTTTGATTTTTTTTGTAATGGTTCTCGCCTTAGTGCTTGGCACGGGCTGGTTGTATGGTGGATTTGGAACCTTTGTATATTCGACAGTTGTACTTCTTTTGAGATCGTAATGTATATAAGTTTCGTTTAAGTTTTTGGATCATTGCTATATTTTTCGTATGGGCTGGATCTGGTTTTTGCTCGAGGATGGAAGTGATCGACTGAGTCCCGGCGAGAGCTGGGCAGGCGGTCCGCCGAACCCTTTGGTTCGCCTTAGGGGGAGGTGGGGCTGTCACAGTTGGTATCAGAGCCAGCTTCGCGTGGTCTCTGCGCGGAGTGAGCCTGGACTGAGTGGTGAATAGGCATGACGGACTAAGTGCTCGTTTGAGCATAAGCTTTGAATTGTGAATGTTATAGGCCTTAAATCTCTCTTGTGGTACCTAAGGGCCATAGATAGGTACGTCCAGTAGGAATTTCAAGTGTAGATAGTTTACTCTTGGGACTGGCCAGCTCGAGATGTGAATTGTCTTATTTCGGATTCTTGTGCCCTAGTACTCTAGAGTTGAGGCGGTGTTCAGGATGTGAGAATTGCATTTTGGGAACATGAATAGGCTTTGTTCGGCTGGAATGAGTATAAGAGGTTAGAATCTAGTTTGGATAGTAAGTGGCGTGAGAGATCGGACGGGGTTATTTTAATTGGGTATGGGTCGATATCGCCTTTACTCTTGATTTGCTTTGATGCCGCTATGACATGACATTGGCTTGAGTATTGTGCATATGATTATTTGTCTAATTTGACATGTATTGGTGTATTCGATTGTCTACCATCTTAATACATGGTGTGTATATGTGTATATGTCTTTGGTGTAATTGGTGTGCTAGAATTCGATTACTTTTATCACTTTACTGTATTTATTCACTGAATTACCTTTTTGGGGGGGGGAAAACAAAGAGAGGAAAAAAAAAACATATATATGGAGGGAAGACGTGGTCGCGGACGTGGTAGTGGCCGTGGTGTTAAGCGAGCCCATGAACCAAGGGCAGAAAGGGAAACATCGGCGGAGCCTATACCAGGACCAAGGGTTGAAGCCGGAGACCAGGTGGCGACGGCCATTCAACAAATGACCAATATTCTAGCACGGTTAGTGGACCAACAAGGTCAAATGCCCGTGCATCAACCCCAAAACCCTGAAATAGGAGAAGATCGGGCCCTTGAGAGGTTTCAAAAGTTTGCACCTCCAAAATTCGCTGGAGGGCCTGATCCGGACATCGCTGAACAGTGGTTAGAGGTCATGGTGAATATATTCACAGTTTTGAACTACACTGAACAGAGACAAGTGAACTTTGCAGTGTTTCAATTTGAAGGACCGGCCCGATCATGGTGGAACGTAATTAGAGCAAAGTGGGAAAGAGAGCAGACTCTTTGGTCGTGGGCGAACTTCATAAGAGAATTTAATGAAAAGTACCTCCCACCATTAGTCCAAGAAAAGAGGGAGGACGAATTTATTGGACTACGCCAGGGGGCCTTAAGTGTGGCTGAATACGAAACCAAATTTACCAAACTATCCAAGTTCGCTTCCGAATTAGTAGCCACGGAACCGAGAAGAGTAAGGCGGTTCATACGGGGATTGAACTTGGACATCCAGGAGGCGTTGGCGGCGGCGCAAGTGAACACATTTACGGAGGCCCTTGAGAAGGCTCAACGAATCGAGAATGCAAAGGCGCAGGTGAAGGCTTCCCAAATACGAAAAAGTGGTGCAGTGGGTAGCGTGAGTGAGGAACTTAGCGAATCAGTAGCACCCTCTAAAGTACAGAAAGTGAACCAGTTATTCCGGCCGCCATGGACATTGGGGGCGGTAGATGAAAGATTTATCAAAGGAAGCCAAACCGGACAGGGGGAGACTTCTCCAGAAAGCAAAAAGATGGCTTCCCACTTGACTTGTGACTATTGCGGAAAGGCCAATCACACTGAGAACGATTGTTGGCGGAAGGGGCGGAAGTGTTTGATTTGCGGAAGTAGTGATCATCAAGTTAGTAACTGTCCACGGAGACAGTCACGTGAAAGTGGTACTCAGCGACTCGAGGGCACTACATCAAAACAAGCGAATGAAAGGGGGAACCGAACAAAAGTACCGGCAAGGGTATATGCTTTAGACAACCAACAAGCTCCTGAGCCATCTGAAGGTAAAATTTCGAGGACGAAATTTTTTTTAAGGGGGAGAGAGTGTGAGAACCCGTAATTTTTCCCATTTTCTAGGTTTTATTATTTTTCATGGCTTGTTTTCTGCATTTTCGTGATTAGAAAAACATCTAGATATTGTTAAGGAGCAGATATAATTTTTGGATGATTTTTCTAGTATCGGATAGTTTTTGAGAAATTAAGAGCGTATACCGGACGTGGGACCCACTAGTGCGAAAAGCTCGGAAAGATTCGACCAACTAGGTTAAGTTTTGGATACTGGAATTAATTTACCGGGTGTTAAGAGATAAGTAGAGGATGCTAAGTGGATTGGTATAAGAGAGACAAAAGTTAGGCAAGCATTAATGAAGGTGACAAGTGTCACCCTAGGATTGGGTCTTAAGTAAGACCACTATTCACCTTTTCTAATTGACCAAATAAATCACAAAATATTGCCAAAATTTCCCATTTTCTTCTCTTCAAGTGGCCGGCCCTCTCTCTCAAGAAGAAAGAAAAAACCTCTCCAATTTCTTGAAATCCTCTTGCTCAAATCCAATCACACAATCATCTACTCTTGTTTTTGTTCCATAGAAATCCTTAAGGAAGTGTTGGTGAGTTGTTTGGTGAAGTTGTTTGGCAAGCTAAGGTGGTTAATTGCTCTCTCTCTTGTTTTACCAAGGTGAGTGATGGATTACTCCTTTCCTCCCTCTAATGATGCTTAATTTGTGATTAGTGGTAGTATAAGGTGCAATATTATGGATTACATCTTGATTTGTGGTTGAATTAGTGAAGTTTTCTATTTATTGGTGATTTTTCTGTTTTAATATGAACATGATTGTGTGGCTATCTATGATGATTGGAAATGGTATATAATGACTCTAGGAGGTGGAAAAAGTGGGTAATTACAACCAATTTCTGTTTGGAAGAAAAATTGACAAGTTAGGGTTTTTGTGAATAACATTCTGCCCGGTTTTGTAGCTCCTAGTTAGAGGGCGAATTGGCCTTGGCTTAAAACATTAAAGTTGTAGGGAATGACATTTTAGAGGTGCCTGCAAAATTTCAGGTCAATCGGAGTAGCGTAGAATGAGAAAAGTCGAAATTACCCTTGCTGTCCTGGTTTTATCCGAATGTAAGAATTGCGCCTGTAATTGGTTGTTTTGGCTGGAATTGCTACGGAATTGGTAGTTGAGGTCTTCTGATGAAATGTATCCCTGTTTCTAAGCTTTCGAGTGGCTTTGGAATTTCTGGATTTGGACTTAGGTAGCCTGTTTTATGATGTTTACACCAGAATGCGATTTGTGAATGTTTTTTTCCGGTTCTGGTGTAGTATTTTGCCTTTTGGACCTGGTTGCACCCGAAACTGGACAGAGTTTCCTTCTGGAACATTGTAGCCCTATTTCTTAGCTTCGAAACGCTGGGTTTTACACCTTCATCCGACAATCGTAGTGCCTGTGATGCCATTACCGCAAAATGAGGTCAAAAACTGTTTTTTCAGGGGTAAAGCTAAATCTTTTCCGGATTTTTCTGGTTTCCTCTAATGCTTATGTATGCTTATGGAACCCTCTTTCGGTAGTATTTGGCATTGGTTTATGACTTGTATTCGAGTCTTATTGTGCTTATGGGAATATTTTAGGGCTTGACTTTTATTTCCGGTCATTTTCCTAGCTAAATCCCGTACTTGAATGACTTTAAGCCTAGTGAACGGCTTTTGGAAATGAGATTATTTTGTGTAAGATGTTGGGACTGATTTGAGGAAATAATGAAGCCATTAATGGCTGGAGAATAGGTAAAAACAAGGGATTTGCTGCCGAAATTTTTACTTGAAGGCTAGTTTTGGTCCAAGTGCTTTTTGCCGCAAAATTTTATAACCCTTTTAGTTTAGCTTTGCGTTTGGTTTATGAAACCCTAGATATTTCCGTCCATCAGTCCAAATGCCCCGTTTTGCTTTAAAGTCATTTTTATGCGTTTTACTCATCATTTATTGGGTTTCTTCGATTTCACCTAATTGGCTGTGCTATATTCTTTCTCGTTGAATCTTAGGTTTTCTCGGTGATTAAGGATTCTATCCAGAAGGATATTTTGCACGTTATTTTGCATAGTTTGGTGAGTGTTCCTTGTTTGTTAAATGCTCCTTGACTTCATAACTTGTATTCTTGAGTGATAACGTGTTAAGTGCTTTTAATGATTTCCAATTTCCAAAACGAGCTTTATAGGCGAGTGTGTACTTTATCGCACTCGACCTAAATAACTGTGCAATTTTCAAGGATTTAATGATTGAAATACTAGTTGCGCATGAATGTAAGCCTTTTTGGCTGAACTGGCCATTGCCCCTTGTTACCGATCGACTCGAGCCAGAAGCGGACTCGGTCGGGCGATTAGGTGACCTGGGTGAACGTTTTGGTATACTCGAGTATTACCTTGAAGTTTGGTGGAGCCCGGCCAATGGCTGGGAAGGGGGTGAATGAAATGAATGATTAAATGAAGCGCGGGTTTTATTTACAAAAAGAAAAAAAATGCATTTTTAAAAGATTGAAGGAAGGAGGAAATGTCAGGGGAACGAGCGAGCGCGGGAATATTTGGCTCCTTGTGAGCCCGTATCCTTTTAATGTATGTGTTCTTATTGTTTTCCATGCTAAATGTTTCTTGAATTATTGATTATTGATGGTTTATGTATTGGCGTTGTTGTTTAATTACCTGTTCGGAACCTCACTGAGCTTTTAGCTCATCCCTTTAGTTTTGTTTTCCTTAACAGGGGAAGGCGAGCAAGGACGAGAGCTCTGTATAGACTAGCTGGTCTAGCTTTTGATTTTTTTTGTAATGGTTCTCGCCTTAGTGCTTGGCACGGGCTGGTTGTATGGTGGATTTGGAACCTTTGTATATTCGACAGTTGTACTTCTTTTGAGATCGTAATGTATATAAGTTTCGTTTAAGTTTTTGGATCATTGCTATATTTTTCGTATGGGCTGGATCTGGTTTTTGCTCGAGGATGGAAGTGATCGACTGAGTCCCGGCGAGAGCTGGGCAGGCGGTCCGCCGAACCCTTTGGTTCGCCTTAGGGGGAGGTGGGGCTGTCACAGTTGGTATCAGAGCCAGCTTCGCGTGGTCTCTGCGCGGAGTGAGCCTGGACTGAGTGGTGAATAGGCATGACGGACTAAGTGCTCGTTTGAGCATAAGCTTTGAATTGTGAATGTTATAGGCCTTAAATCTCTCTTGTGGTACCTAAGGGCCATAGATAGGTACGTCTAGTAGGAATTTCAAGTGTAGATAGTTTACTCTTGGGACTGGCCAGCTCGAGATGTGAATTGTCTTATTTCGGATTCTTGTGCCCTAGTACTCTAGAGTTGAGGCGGTGTTCAGGATGTGAGAATTGCATTTTGGGAACATGAATAGGCTTTGTTCGGCTGGAATGAGTATAAGAGGTTAGAATCTAGTTTGGATAGTAAGTGACGTGAGAGATCGGACGGGGTTATTTTAATTGGGTATGGGTCGATATCGCCTTTACTCTTGATTTGCTTTGATGCCGCTATGACATGACATTGGCTTGAGTATTGTGCATATGATTATTTGTCTAATTTGACATGTATTGGTGTATTCGATTGTCTACCATCTTAATACATGGTGTGTATATGTGTATATGTCTTTGGTGTAATTGGTGTGCTAGAATTCGATTACTTTTGTCACTTTACTGTATTTATTCACTGAATTACCTTTTTGGGGGGGGGGGAAACAAAGAGAGGAAAAAAAAAACATATATATGGAGGGAAGACGTGGTCGCGGACGTGGTAGTGGCCGTGGTGTTAAGCGAGCCCATGAACCAAGGGCAGAAAGGGAAACATCGGCGGAGCCTATACCAGGACCAAGGGTTGAAGCCGGAGACCAGGTGGCGACGGCCATTCAACAAATGACCAATATTCTAGCACGGTTAGTGGACCAACAAGGTCAAATGCCCGTGCATCAACCCCAAAACCCTGAAATAGGAGAAGATCGGGCCCTTGAGAGGTTTCAAAAGTTTGCACCTCCAAAATTCGCTGGAGGGCCTGATCCGGACATCGCTGAACAGTGGTTAGAGGTCATGGTGAATATATTCACAGTTTTGAACTACACTGAACAGAGACAAGTGAACTTTGCAGTGTTTCAATTTGAAGGACCGGCCCGATCATGGTGGAACGTAATTAGAGCAAAGTGGGAAAGAGAGCAGACTCTTTGGTCGTGGGCGAACTTCATAAGAGAATTTAATGAAAAGTACCTCCCACCATTAGTCCAAGAAAAGAGGGAGGACGAATTTATTGGACTACGCCAGGGGGCCTTAAGTGTGGCTGAATACGAAACCAAATTTACCAAACTATCCAAGTTCGCTTCCGAATTAGTAGCCACGGAACCGAGAAGAGTAAGGCGGTTCATACGGGGATTGAACTTGGACATCCAGGAGGCGTTGGCGGCGGCGCAAGTGAACACATTTACGGAGGCCCTTGAGAAGGCTCAACGAATCGAGAATGCAAAGGCGCAGGTGAAGGCTTCCCAAATACGAAAAAGTGGTGCAGTGGGTAGCGTGAGTGAGGAACTTAGCGAATCAGTAGCACCCTCTAAAGTACAGAAAGTGAACCAGTTATTCCGGCCGCCATGGACATTGGGGGCGGTAGATGAAAGATTTATCAAAGGAAGCCAAACCGGACAGGGGGAGACTTCTCCAGAAAGCAAAAAGATGGCTTCCCACTTGACTTGTGACTATTGCGGAAAGGCCAATCACACTGAGAACGATTGTTGGCGGAAGGGGCGGAAGTGTTTGATTTGCGGAAGTAGTGATCATCAAGTTAGTAACTGTCCACGGAGACAGTCACGTGAAAGTGGTACTCAGCGACTCGAGGGCACTACATCAAAACAAGCGAATGAAAGGGGGAACCGAACAAAAGTACCGGCAAGGGTATATGCTTTAGACAACAAACAAGCTCCTGAGCCATCTGAAGGTAAAATTTCGAGGACGAAATTTTTTTAAGGGGGAGAGAGTGTGAGAACCCGTAATTTTTCCCATTTTCTAGGTTTTATTATTTTTCATGGCTTGTTTTCTGCATTTTCGTGATTAGAAAAAATTCTAGATATTGTTAAGGAGCAATATAATTTTTGGATGATTTTTCTAGTATCGGATAGTTTTTGAGAAATTAAGAGCGTATACCGGACGTGGGACCCACTAGTGCGAAAAGTTCGGAAAGATTCGACAACTAGGTTAAGTTTTGGATACTGGAATTAATTTACCTGTTAAGAGATAAGTAGAGATGCTAAGTGGATTGGTATAAGAGAGACAAAGTTAGGCAAGCATTAATGAAGGTGACAAGTGTCACCATAGGATTGGGTCTTAAGCCACTATTCACCTTTTCTAATTGACCAAATAAATCACAAAATATTGCCAAAATTTCCCATTTTCTTCTCTTCAAGTGGCCGGCCCTCTCTCTCAAGAAGAAAGAAAAAACCTCTCCAATTTCTTGAAGTCCTCTTGCTCAAATCCAATCACACAATCATCTACTCTTGTTTTTGTTCCATAGAAATCCTTAGGGAAGTGTTGGTGAGTTGTTTGGTGAAGTTGTTTGGCAAGCTAAGGTGGTTAATTGCTCTCTCTCTTGTTTTACCAAGGTGAGTGTGGATTACTCCTTTCCTCCCTCTAATGATGCTTAATTTGTGATTAGTGGTAGTATAAGGTGCAATATTATGGATTATATCTTGATTTGTGGTTGAATTAGTGAAGTTTTCTATTTATTGGTGATTTTTCTGTTTTAATATGAACATGATTGTGTGGCTATCTATGATGATTGGAAATGGTATATAATGACTCTAGGAGGTGGAAAAAGTGGGTAATTACAACCAATTTCTGTTTGGAAGAAAAATTGACAAGTTAGGGTTTTTGTGAATAACATTCTGCCTGGTTTTGTAGCTCCTAGTTAGAGGCCGAATTGGCCTTGGCTTAAAACATGAAAGTTGTAGGGAATAACATTTTAGAGGTGCCTTCAAAAATTTAGGTCAATCGGAGTAGCGTAAATGAGAAAAGTCACTTACTCCGTTGCTGTCTGTTATCCCATGTAAGTTGCGCCTGTAATTGCGGACTTCAGAGGTTTTGTTTGATAAATGTAAAATGTTGCTTATACATCTGGCTTTGGACATTCTGGTTTGGACTTGGTACCGGATTTGGTTTACAAGAATGTGTTTTGCAACTGGTTTGGTTCTGGGTATATGCAGATTTTTGACCTTGTTACACTCGAAACTGGACAGAGTTGCCTTATGGAACATTGTAGCCCTATCTCTTAGCTTCGAAACGGTGGGTCTTGCACCTTCATCCGATAATCGTAATGCCTTTGGTGCCATTACCGTAAAATGAGGTCAGAAACTGTTTTTTCAGGGTTAAAGCTAAATCTTTTCTGGATTTTTCTGGTTTCCTCTAATACTTATGTATGCTTATGGAACCCTCTTTTGGTAGTATTTGACATTGGTTTATGACTTGTATTCGAGTCTTGTTGTGCTTATGGGAATATTTTAGGGCTTGACTTTTATTTCCGGTCATTTTCCTAGCTAAATCCCGTACTTGAATGACTTTAAGCCTAGTGAACGGCTTTTGGAAATGAGATTATTTTGTGTAAGATGTTGGGACTGATTTGAGGAAATAATGAAGCCATTAATGGCTGGAAAATAGGTAAAAACAAGGGATTTGCTGCCGAAATTTTTACTTGAAGGCTAGTTTTGGTCCAAGTGCTTTTTGCCGCAAAATTTTATAACCCTTTTAGTTTAGCTTTGCGTTTGGTTTATCAAAACCCTAGATATTTCCGTCCATCAGTCCAAATGCCCCGTTTCGCTTTAAAGTCATTTTTATGCACTTTACTCATCATTTATTAGGTTTCTTCGATTTCACCTAATTGGTTGTGCTATATTCTTTCTCGTTGAATCTTAGGTTTTCTTGGTGATTAAGGATTCTATCCAGAAGGATATTTTGCACGTTATTTTGCATAGTTAGGTGAGTGTTCTTTGTTTGTTAAATGCTCCTTGACTTCATAACTTGTATTCTTGAGTGATAACGTGTTAAGTGCTTTTAATGATTTCCAATTTCCAAAACGAGCTTTATAGTCGATTGTGTACTTTATCGCACTCGACCTAAATAACTGTGTAATTTTCAAGGATTTAATGATTGAAATACTAGTTACGCATGAATGTAAGCCTTTTTGGCTGAACTGGCCATTGCCACTTGTTACCGATCGGCTCGAGCCAAAAGCGGACTCGGTCGGGCGATTAGGAGACCTGGGTGAACCAGGAAGCCTGGTCAATGGCGGGAAGGGGGTTGGAATGGTAAATGGCGGGGATTTTATTTACAAACGAAAAAGGGTGCATTTTTCCGATTGAAGGAAGGAGGAATGTTAGGGGAAGCGAGGCAATATTTGGCTTGTCGAGCAGTGCCTTTTAATGTTGTTTCTTATTGTTTTCCAGCTAAATGTTTCTTGAATTAGATTATTGATGGACATGTATTGTCGTTGTTGTTTTTCTGTTGATTCTGGATTTCTTGAGCTTTTAGCTCATCCCTTTAGTTTTGTTTTCCCTTAACAGGGGAAGGCGAGCAAGGACGAGGAGCAATGTATGACTAGCTGGTCTAGCTTTTGGATTTTTTTTGTAATGGTGGTTCGCCGCGTTGCTTGCAGGGGTGGTGCACCAGGACCAGATGGGTTTGGGGCAGGTTTTTACCAATGCTGTTGGGATTTTATCCAGTCTGTTTATTGGAGGCGGTTCAGGCTTTTTTCCAGGGTATGCGTTTGCCTAGGGCTTTACTAGCACATCTATTTTGTTATTGCCTAAGGTCGCAGGCGCCATGCAGTGGAAGGACTTTAGGCCAATTAGTCTTTGCAATGCAGTTCTAAAATTATTTCTAAACTCGTTCTGATCGATTGGGTAGGGTTCTCCCTGCCTTGGTATCACCATGGCAGACCGGTTTTGTTCCAGGCAGGGGGATAACGGATAACATTCTTCTGACGTAGGAGCTGGTGGTAGATTTAGATAGGCGCCTGAGGCACCCGAATCTCATGCTAAAGTTGGACATGGAGAAGGCCTATGACAGGGTCGAGTGGCCATTTCTTTTGTTTATGCTTCGTAAATTTGGTTTTGCGGAGCAGGTGGTCGATATTTTCTTTCGTCTGGTGTCTAATAATTGGTTTTCAGTGTTGGTGAATGGTGAGGCTGCTGGTTTTTTTAAATCTTCAAGGGGTGTGAGGCAGGGTGACCCGGTTTCCCCTGGCCTTTTTGTGTTAGTGGCAGAATTTTTAGGCCGAGGGTTACATCATCTGCTGGATCGTCAGTCTGGTAGGCATTTTGTTACGGCAGGGCCTTCGGTGCCGTACCTTGCTTTCGCGGATGACATGCTTTTGTTCACAAGATGCTCAGAGGAGTGCCTGGGTGCAATAAAGGGTTTTTTGTCTGAGTACGAGCAGATTTCAGGCCAAAGGGTGAATGTCAGCAAGAGCTCATTTTTATTGCCTTCAGGGGCTACGTCGGAACAGGAGCAGTTGGTGACTCGGGTTCTAGGCTTTCACAGGCAATGTTTCCCATTCACTTATTTGGGTGCTCCTATATATAAAGGCCGGAGGCGGGGTGTCTTGTTTGATGAGATAGTTTCTAAAATGCGGGCCCGTCTGGAGCATTGGAGTACAAAGCTGCTCTCCTTTGGGGGTAAGCTGGTCTTAGTACGGCATGTCCTGGCTTCATTGCCTATGTATTTACTTCAGGTGTTGAATCCTCCGAAGGCGGTACTCACACGGTTGGGTACAATTTGTAATTCCTTTCTTTGGGATAATAAGGGGGAAAGGCGCATTCATTGGTCTTCCTGGGACAAGCTGTGTTTTCCCATAGATGAAGGGGGTCTGGGTTTTCGGTCCTTTAAGGACATGGCATGGGCTTTTGCGGCTAAATTATGGTGGCGCTTTAGGCTTGGAGAGTCCATTTGGGCAAAGTTCATGCATGCCAAATACATTAAAGGAGTCCATCCTTTGGAGGCATCGGTAGAGCGGGCTTCAGATACGTGGAGGCGTCTTGTGGCCATTCGTCCAATGGCTGAGCAGAACGTTAGGTGGTGTTTAGGGGAAGGACTTGTGGATTTTTGGAAGGATAGATGGGTTTTTAATGAGCCTTTAGAGAGTGTGGTGGATCGCTCTGACAGGCCTCATTTTATGGTCTCCGAGTTTATTGCTAGGGATGGCTGGGATGAGCTGCGTCTCGCCCGGTGGGTTCCAGGTTTTGTCGTTCAGGCGATCAAAGAGGTACCTCATGATTTAGCACGGAAGGATATGATGGTGTGGGTGCCCTCGCCAACGGGGGGCTTCACGGTTAAGTCGGCATGGGAGGTGCTTCGTCAGAGGAGGCATCGATCTCTTGTCGATTCCCTTCTTTGGCCTTCTGTTTTGCCGGTAAAAATGTCTTTTTTGGCTTGGAGACTGGTGCGTAATTTCCTCCCTCTGGATGTGACATTGCGTTTTCGGGGTTTGGCTTTGCCCTCTCGGTGCGGTTGTTGCTACCTAGAGGAGGAGGCTCTTTTGCATGTTTTCTTAACTGGACCGGTTGCTTCGGAAGTGTGGAGGAGAGTGTCTGGCCGGTTTGGGTTTCAGCTGCATAATTGCTCTAGTATGGCGTCTGTTTTTATCTCTTGGCACTTTACGGCAGCTTCCTCTGCGAAGGATCACATTCGGGCTATCATGCCTATCGTAGTGTGCTGGTTCCTTTGGCTTGCCAGAAACCAGGAGCGTTATCAGGGTATGCGATGGGAGGTTGGCAGGATATTCCGCGAGGTGGATTATTTTTTGGATCAGCTAGGCAGGGCAGGTAAGTTTCGTCGGGCGCACTTTGTAGGGGATGCGGATTGTGAGTTACTCAGTTTCATTAAAGTTCCTCCGCGGAGGGGGGTCCCGTGTGCGGTTGCCTGGGAGAAACCGCCACTGAGTTTGCTTAAACTCAACTCGGACGCTAGTGTGAATCATGGTAGGGCCTCGGGTGGTGGTCTGTTGCGTGATAGTCACGGGAAATTGATTTTTGCTTTTTACAAAGAATTTGGAGATCATGAGGTGTTGGAGGCAGAAAGTCTGGCTTTGTTGTTTGGTTTGCAGTTGTGTGTTCAAAGGGGGTGTTGTCCTGCATTGGTAGAGGTGGATTCAAAATCATTGGTGCAATTGATTGGCTCTGGGGTAATTGCTAAGTGGCCATTATGTAATATTTTGAGGAAGATTAGACATCTTTTGGATGGTTTTTCGGCCTCTATCTCACATATTTTCCGGGAGGCAAACTCTTCTGCGGATAGACTAGCAGCTATTGGGGCTGGAGGCACCCGGGTGTATGATCGGGTTCATCAACTGCCGGCGCTAGTTCGGGCTTCCATTAGTCTTGATGCACGTGGTGTGCCGGGTGTTCGTTGGTTAAGTGAAGAGAGTTAGGATGGGTTTTGGTTGTAACAGTCACTTTTGGGGAGTTTTCCTCCGTCTTTCAGTGTTGTGATTTTTGTTTGCAATAAAAAAAAAAAAAAGATTCTAATTAAAAAAAAAGTTAGTAACTGTCCACGGAGACAGTCACGTGAAAGTGGTACTCAGCGACTCGAGGGCACTACATCAAAACAAGCGAATGAAAGGGGGAACCGAACAAAAGTACCGGCAAGGGTATATGCTTTAGACAACCAACAAGCTCCTGAGCCATCTGAAGGTAAAATTTCGAGGACGAAATTTTTTTAAGGGGGAGAGAGTGTGAGAACCCGTAATTTTTCCCATTTTCTAGGTTTTATTATTTTTCATGGCTTGTTTTCTGCATTTTCGTGATTAGAAAAACATCTAGATATTGTTAAGGAGCAGATATAATTTTTGGATGATTTTTCTAGTATCGGATAGTTTTTGAGAAATTAAGAGCGTATACCGGACGTGGGACCCACTAGTGCGAAAAGCTCGGAAAGATTCGACCAACTAGGTTAAGTTTTGGATACTGGAATTAATTTACCGGGTGTTAAGAGATAAGTAGAGGATGCTAAGTGGATTGGTATAAGAGAGACAAAAGTTAGGCAAGCATTAATGAAGGTGACAAGTGTCACCATAGGATTGGGTCTTAAGTAAGACCACTATTCACCTTTTCTAATTGACCAAATAAATCACAAAATATTGCCAAAATTTCCCATTTTCTTCTCTTCAAGTGGCCGGCCCTCTCTCTCAAGAAGAAAGAAAAAACCTCTCCAATTTCTTGAAATCCTCTTGCTCAAATCCAATCACACAATCATCTACTCTTGTTTTTGTTCCATAGAAATCCTTAAGGAAGTGTTGGTGAGTTGTTTGGTGAAGTTGTTTGGCAAGCTAAGGTGGTTAATTGCTCTCTCTCTTGTTTTACCAAGGTGAGTGATGGATTACTCCTTTCCTCCCTCTAATGATGCTTAATTTGTGATTAGTGGTAGTATAAGGTGCAATATTATGGATTACATCTTGATTTGTGGTTGAATTAGTGAAGTTTTCTATTTATTGGTGATTTTTCTGTTTTAATATGAACATGATTGTGTGGCTATCTATGATGATTGGAAATGGTATATAATGACTCTAGGAGGTGGAAAAAGTGGGTAATTACAACCAATTTCTGTTTGGAAGAAAAATTGACAAGTTAGGGTTTTTGTGAATAACATTCTGCCCGGTTTTGTAGCTCCTAGTTAGAGGGCGAATTGGCCTTGCCTTAAAACATTAAAGTTTTAGGGAATGACATTTTAGAGGTGCCTGCAAAATTTCAGGTCAATCGGAGTAGCGTAGTATGAGAAAAGTCGAAATTACCCTTGCTGTCCTGGTTTTATCCGAATGTAAGAATTGCGCCTGTAATTGGTTGTTTTGGCTGGAATTGCTACGGAATTGGTAGTTGAGGTCTTCTGATGAAATGTATCCCTGTTTCTAAGCTTTCGAGTGGCTTTGGAATTTCTGGATTTGGACTTAGGTAGCCTGTTTTATGATGTTTACACCAGAATGCGATTTGTGAATGTGTTTTTCCGGTTCTGGTGTAGTATTTTGCCTTTTGGACCTGGTTGCACCCGAAACTGGACAGAGTTTCCTTCTGGAACATTGTAGCCCTATTTCTTAGCTTCGAAATGCTGGGTTTTACACCTTCATCCGACAATCGTAGTGCCTGTGATGCCATTACCGCAAAATGAGGTCAAAAACTGTTTTTTCAGGGGTAAAGCTAAATCTTTTCCGGATTTTTCTGGTTTCCTCTAATGCTTATGTATGCTTATGGAACCCTCTTTCGGTAGTATTTGGCATTGGTTTATGACTTGTATTCGAGTCTTATTGTGCTTATGGGAATATTTTAGGGCTTGACTTTTATTTCCGATCATTTTCCTAGCTAAATCCCGTACTTGAATGACTTTAAGCCTAGTGAACGGCTTTTGGAAATGAGATTATTTTGTGTAAGATGTTGGGACTGATTTGAGGAAATAATGAAGCCATTAATGGCTGGAGAATAGGTAAAAACAAGGGATTTGCTGCCGAAATTTTTACTTGAAGGCTAGTTTTGGTCCAAGTGCTTTTTGCCGCAAAATTTTATAACCCTTTTAGTTTAGCTTTGCGTTTGGTTTATGAAACCCTAGATATTTCCGTCCATCAGTCCAAATGCCCCGTTTTGCTTTAAAGTCATTTTTATGCGTTTTACTCATCATTTATTGGGTTTCTTCGATTTCACCTAATTGGCTGTGCTATATTCTTTCTCGTTGAATCTTAGGTTTTCTCGGTGATTAAGGATTCTATCCAGAAGGATATTTTGCACATTATTTTGCATAGTTTGGTGAGTGTTCCTTGTTTGTTAAATGCTCCTTGACTTCATAACTTGTATTCTTGAGTGATAACGTGTTAAGTGCTTTTAATGATTTCCAATTTCCAAAACGAGCTTTATAGGCGAGTGTGTACTTTATCGCACTCGACCTAAATAACTGTGCAATTTTCAAGGATTTAATGATTGAAATACTAGTTGCGCATGAATGTAAGCCTTTTTGGCTGAACTGGCCATTGCCCCTTGTTACCGATCGACTCGAGCCAGAAGCGGACTCGGTCGGGCGATTAGGTGACCTGGGTGAACGTTTTGGTATACTCGAGTATTACCTTGAAGTCTGGTGGAGCCCGGCCAATGGCTGGGAAGGGGGTGAATGAAATGAATGATTAAATGAAGCGCGGGTTTTATTTACAAAAAGAAAAAAAAATGCATTTTTAAAAGATTGAAGGAAGGAGGAAATGTCAGGGGAACGAGCGAGCGCGGGAATATTTGGCTCCTTGTGAGCCCGTATCCTTTTAATGTATGTGTTCTTATTGTTTTCCATGCTAAATGTTTCTTGAATTATTGATTATTGATGGTTTATGTATTGGCGTTGTTGTTTAATTACCTGTTCGGAACCTCACTGAGCTTTTAGCTCATCCCTTTAGTTTTGTTTTCCTTAACAGGGGAAGGCGAGCAAGGACGAGAGCTCTGTATAGACTAGCTGGTCTAGCTTTTGATTTTTTTTGTAATGGTTCTCGCCTTAGTGCTTGGCACGGGCTGGTTGTATGGTGGATTTGGAACCTTTGTATATTCGACAGTTGTACTTCTTTTGAGATCGTAATGTATATAAGTTTCGTTTAAGTTTTTGGATCATTGCTATATTTTTCGTATGGGCTGGATCTGGTTTTTGCTCGAGGATGGAAGTGATCGACTGAGTCCCGGCGAGAGCTGGGCAGGCGGTCCGCCGAACCCTTTGGTTCGCCTTAGGGGGAGGTGGGGCTGTCACAGTTGGTATCAGAGCCAGCTTCGCGTGGTCTCTGCGCGGAGTGAGCCTGGACTGAGTGGTGAATAGGCATGACGGACTAAGTGCTCGTTTGAGCATAAGCTTTGAATTGTGAATGTTATAGGCCTTAAATCTCTCTTGTGGTACCTAAGGGCCATAGATAGGTACGTCCAGTAGGAATTTCAAGTGTAGATAGTTTACTCTTGGGACTGGCCAGCTCGAGATGTGAATTGTCTTATTTCGGATTCTTGTGCCCTAGTACTCTAGAGTTGAGGCGGTGTTCAGGATGTGAGAATTGCATTTTGGGAACATGAATAGGCTTTGTTCGGCTGGAATGAGTATAAGAGGTTAGAATCTAGTTTGGATAGTAAGTGGCGTGAGAGATCGGACGGGGTTATTTTAATTGGGTATGGGTCGATATCGCCTTTACTCTTGATTTGCTTTGATGCCGCTATGACATGACATTGGCTTGAGTATTGTGCATATGATTATTTGTCTAATTTGACATGTATTGGTGTATTCGATTGTCTACCATCTTAATACATGGTGTGTATATGTGTATATGTCTTTGGTGTAATTGGTGTGCTAGAATTCGATTACTTTTATCACTTTACTGTATTTATTCACTGAATTACCTTTTTGGGGGGGGGAAAACAAAGAGAGAAAAAAAAACATATATATGGAGGGAAGACGTGGTCGCGGACGTGGTAGTGGCCGTGGTGTTAAGCGAGCCCATGAACCAAGGGCAGAAAGGGAAACATCGGCGGAGCCTATACCAGGACCAAGGGTTGAAGCCGGAGACCAGGTGGCGACGGCCATTCAACAAATGACCAATATTCTAGCACGGTTAGTGGACCAACAAGGTCAAATGCCCGTGCATCAACCCCAAAACCCTGAAATAGGAGAAGATCGGGCCCTTGAGAGGTTTCAAAAGTTTGCACCTCCAAAATTCGCTGGAGGGCCTGATCCGGACATCGCTGAACAGTGGTTAGAGGTCATGGTGAATATATTCACAGTTTTGAACTACACTGAACAGAGACAAGTGAACTTTGCAGTGTTTCAATTTGAAGGACCGGCCCGATCATGGTGGAACGTAATTAGAGCAAAGTGGGAAAGAGAGCAGACTCTTTGGTCGTGGGCGAACTTCATAAGAGAATTTAATGAAAAGTACCTCCCACCATTAGTCCAAGAAAAGAGGGAGGACGAATTTATTGGACTACGCCAGGGGGCCTTAAGTGTGGCTGAATACGAAACCAAATTTACCAAACTATCCAAGTTCGCTTCCGAATTAGTAGCCACGGAACCGAGAAGAGTAAGGCGGTTCATACGGGGATTGAACTTGGACATCCAGGAGGCGTTGGCGGCGGCGCAAGTGAACACATTTACGGAGGCCCTTGAGAAGGCTCAACGAATCGAGAATGCAAAGGCGCAGGTGAAGGCTTCCCAAATACGAAAAAGTGGTGCAGTGGGTAGCGTGAGTGAGGAACTTAGCGAATCAGTAGCACCCTCTAAAGTACAGAAAGTGAACCAGTTATTCCGGCCGCCATGGACATTGGGGGCGGTAGATGAAAGATTTATCAAAGGAAGCCAAACCGGACAGGGGGAGACTTCTCCAGAAAGCAAAAAGATGGCTTCCCACTTGACTTGTGACTATTGCGGAAAGGCCAATCACACTGAGAACGATTGTTGGCGGAAGGGGCGGAAGTGTTTGATTTGCGGAAGTAGTGATCATCAAGTTAGTAACTGTCCACGGAGACAGTCACGTGAAAGTGGTACTCAGCGACTCGAGGGCACTACATCAAAACAAGCGAATGAAAGGGGGAACCGAACAAAAGTACCGGCAAGGGTATATGCTTTAGACAACCACCAAGCTCCTGAGCCATCTGAAGGTAAAATTTCGAGGACGAAATTTTTTTTAAGGGGGAGAGAGTGTGAGAACCCGTAATTTTTCCCATTTTCTAGGTTTTATTATTTTTCATGGCTTGTTTTCTGCATTTTCGTGATTAGAAAAACATCTAGATATTGTTAAGGAGCAGATATAATTTTTGGATGATTTTTCTAGTATCGGATAGTTTTTGAGAAATTAAGAGCGTATACCGGACGTGGGACCCACTAGTGCGAAAAGCTCGGAAAGATTCGACCAACTAGGTTAAGTTTTGGATACTGGAATTAATTTACCGGGTGTTAAGAGATAAGTAGAGGATGCTAAGTGGATTGGTATAAGAGAGACAAAAGTTAGGCAAGCATTAATGAAGGTGACAAGTGTCACCATAGGATTGGGTCTTAAGTAAGACCACTATTCACCTTTTCTAATTGACCAAATAAATCACAAAATATTGCCAAAATTTCCCATTTTCTTCTCTTCAAGTGGCCGGCCCTCTCTCTCAAGAAGAAAGAAAAAACCTCTCCAATTTCTTGAAATCCTCTTGCTCAAATCCAATCACACAATCATCTACTCTTGTTTTTGTTCCATAGAAATCCTTAAGGAAGTGTTGGTGAGTTGTTTGGTGAAGTTGTTTGGCAAGCTAAGGTGGTTAATTGCTCTCTCTCTTGTTTTACCAAGGTGAGTGATGGACTACTCCTTTCCTCCCTCTAATGATGCTTAATTTGTGATTAGTGGTAGTATAAGGTGCAATATTATGGATTACATCTTGATTTGTGGTTGAATTAGTGAAGTTTTCTATTTATTGGTGATTTTTCTGTTTTAATATGAACATGATTGTGTGGCTATCTATGATGATTGGAAATGGTATATAATGACTCTAGGAGGTGGAAAAAGTGGGTAATTACAACCAATTTCTGTTTGGAAGAAAAATTGACAAGTTAGGGTTTTTGTGAATAACATTCTGCCCGGTTTTGTAGCTCCTAGTTAGAGGGCGAATTGGCCTTGCCTTAAAACATTAAAGTTTTAGGGAATGACATTTTAGAGGTGCCTGCAAAATTTCAGGTCAATCGGAGTAGCGTAGTATGAGAAAAGTCGAAATTACCCTTGCTGTCCTGGTTTTATCCGAATGTAAGAATTGCGCCTGTAATTGGTTGTTTTGGCTGGAATTGCTACAGAATTGGTAGTTGAGGTCTTCTGATGAAATGTATCCCTGTTTCTAAGCTTTCGAGTGGCTTTGGAATTTCTGGATTTGGACTTAGGTAGCCTGTTTTATGATGTTTACACCAGAATGCGATTTGTGAATGTGTTTTTCCGGTTCTGGTGTAGTATTTTGCCTTTTGGACCTGGTTGCACCCGAAACTGGACAGAGTTTCCTTCTGGAACATTGTAGCCCTATTTCTTAGCTTCGAAATGCTGGGTTTTACACCTTCATCCGACAATCGTAGTGCCTGTGATGCCATTACCGCAAAATGAGGTCAAAAACTGTTTTTTCAGGGGTAAAGCTAAATCTTTTCCGGATTTTTCTGGTTTCCTCTAATGCTTATGTATGCTTATGGAACCCTCTTTCGGTAGTATTTGGCATTGGTTTATGACTTGTATTCGAGTCTTATTGTGCTTATGGGAATATTTTAGGGCTTGACTTTTATTTCCGATCATTTTCCTAGCTAAATCCCGTACTTGAATGACTTTAAGCCTAGTGAACGGCTTTTGGAAATGAGATTATTTTGTGTAACATGTTGGGACTGATTTGAGGAAAATAATGAAGCCATTAATGGCTGGAGAATAGGTAAAAACAAGGGATTTGCTGCCGAAATTTTTACTTGAAGGCTAGTTTTGGTCCAAGTGCTTTTTGCCGCAAAATTTTATAACCCTTTTAGTTTAGCTTTACGTTTGGTTTATGAAACCCTAGATATTTCCGTCCATCAGTCCAAATGCCCCGTTTTGCTTTAAAGTCATTTTTATGCGTTTTACTCATCATTTATTGGGTTTCTTCGATTTCACCTAATTGGCTGTGCTATATTCTTTCTCGTTGAATCTTAGGTTTTCTCGGTGATTAAGGATTCTATCCAGAAGGATATTTTGCACGTTATTTTGCATAGTTTGGTGAGTGTTCCTTGTTTGTTAAATGCTCCTTGACTTCATAACTTGTATTCTTGAGTGATAACGTGTTAAGTGCTTTTAATGATTTCCAATTTCCAAAACGAGCTTTATAGGCGAGTGTGTACTTTATCGCACTCGACCTAAATAACTGTGCAATTTTCAAGGATTTAATGATTGAAATACTAGTTGCGCATGAATGTAAGCCTTTTTGGCTGAACTGCCCATTGCCCCTTGTTACCGATCGACTCGAGCCAGAAGCGGACTCGGTCGGGCGATTAGGTGACCTGGGTGAACGTTTTGGTATACTCGAGTATTACCTTGAAGTTTGGTGGAGCCCGGCCAATGGCTGGGAAGGGGGTGAATGAAATGAATGATTAAATGAAGCGCGGGTTTTATTTACAAAAAGAAAAAAAATGCATTTTTAAAAGATTGAAGGAAGGAGGAAATGTCAGGGGAACGAGCGAGCGCGGGAATATTTGGCTCCTTGTGAGCCCGTATCCTTTTAATGTATGTGTTCTTATTGTTTTCCATGCTAAATGTTTCTTGAATTATTGATTATTGATGGTTTATGTATTGGCGTTGTTGTTTAATTACCTGTTCGGAACCTCACTGAGCTTTTAGCTCATCCCTTTAGTTTTGTTTTCCTTAACAGGGGAAGGCGAGCAAGGACGAGAGCTCTGTATAGACTAGCTGGTCTAGCTTTTGATTTTTTTTGTAATGGTTCTCGCCTTAGTACTTGGCACGGGCTGGTTGTATGGTGGATTTGGAACCTTTGTATATTCGACAGTTGTACTTCTTTTGAGATCGTAATGTATATAAGTTTCGTTTAAGTTTTTGGATCATTGCTATATTTTTCGTATGGGCTGGATCTGGTTTTTGCTCGAGGATGGAAGTGATCGACTGAGTCCCGGCGAGAGCTGGGCAGGCGGTCCGCCGAACCCTTTGGTTCGCCTTAGGGGGAGGTGGGGCTGTCACAGTTGGTATCAGAGCCAGCTTCGCGTGGTCTCTGCGCGGAGTGAGCCTGGACTGAGTGGTGAATAGGCATGACGGACTAAGTGCTCGTTTGAGCATAAGCTTTGAATTGTGAATGTTATAGGCCTTAAATCTCTCTTGTGGTACCTAAGGGCCATAGATAGGTACGTCCAGTAGGAATTTCAAGTGTAGATAGTTTACTCTTGGGACTGGCCAGCTCGAGATGTGAATTGTCTTATTTCGGATTCTTGTGCCCTAGTACTCTAGAGTTGAGGCGGTGTTCAGGATGTGAGAATTGCATTTTGGGAACATGAATAGGCTTTGTTCGGCTGGAATGAGTATAAGAGGTTAGAATCTAGTTTGGATAGTAAGTGGCGTGAGAGATCGGACGGGGTTATTTTAATTGGGTATGGGTCGATATCGCCTTTACTCTTGATTTGCTTTGATGCCGCTATGACATGACATTGGCTTGAGTATTGTGCATATGATTATTTGTCTAATTTGACATGTATTGGTGTATTCGATTGTCTACCATCTTAATACATGGTGTGTATATGTGTATATGTCTTTGGTGTAATTGGTGTGCTAGAATTCGATTACTTTTGTCACTTTACTGTATTTATTCACTGAATTACCTTTTTGGGGGGGGGGGAAACAAAGAGAGGAAAAAAAAAACATATATATGGAGGGAAGACGTGGTCGCGGACGTGGTAGTGGCCGTGGTGTTAAGCGAGCCCATGAACCAAGGGCAGAAAGGGAAACATCGGCGGAGCCTATACCAGGACCAAGGGTTGAAGCCGGAGACCAGGTGGCGACGGCCATTCAACAAATGACCAATATTCTAGCACGGTTAGTGGACCAACAAGGTCAAATGCCCGTGCATCAACCCCAAAACCCTGAAATAGGAGAAGATCGGGCCCTTGAGAGGTTTCAAAAGTTTGCACCTCCAAAATTCGCTGGAGGGCCTGATCCGGACATCGCTGAACAGTGGTTAGAGGTCATGGTGAATATATTCACAGTTTTGAACTACACTGAACAGAGACAAGTGAACTTTGCAGTATTTCAATTTGAAGGACCGGCCGATCATGGTGGAACGTAATTAGAGCAAAGTGGGAAAGAGAGCAGACTCTTTGGTCGTGGGCGAACTTCATAAGGGAATTTAATGAAAAGTACCTCCCACCATTAGTCCAAGAAAAGAGGGAGGACGAATTTATTGGACTACGCCAGGGGGCCTTAAGTGTGGCTGAATACGAAACCAAATTTACCAAACTATCCAAGTTCGCTTCCGAATTAGTAGCCACGGAACCGAGAAGAGTAAGGCGGTTCATACGGGGATTGAACTTGGACATCCAGGAGGCGTTGGCGGCGGCGCAAGTGAACACATTTACGGAGGCCCTTGAGAAGGCTCAACGAATCGAGAATGCAAAGGCGCAGGTGAAGGCTTCCCAAATACGAAAAAGTGGTGCAGTGGGTAGCGTGAGTGAGGAACTTAGCGAATCAGTAGCACCCTCTAAAGTACAGAAAGTGAACCAGTTATTCCGGCCGCCATGGACATTGGGGGCTGTAGATGAAAGATTTATCAAAGGAAGCCAAACCGGACAGGGGGAGACTTCTCCAGAAAGCAAAAAGATGGCTTCCCACTTGACTTGTGACTATTGCGGAAAGGCCAATCACACTGAGAACGATTGTTGGCGGAAGGGGCGGAAGTGTTTGATTTGCGGAAGTAGTGATCATCAAGTTAGTAACTGTCCACGGAGACAGTCACGTGAAAGTGGTACTCAGCGACTCGAGGGCACTACATCAAAACAAGCGAATGAAAGGGGGAACCGAACAAAAGTACCGGCAAGGGTATATGCTTTAGACAACCAACAAGCTCCTGAGCCATCTGAAGGTAAAATTTCGAGGATGAAATTTTTTTAAGGGGGAGAGAGTGTGAGAACCCGTAATTTTTACCATTTTCTAGGTTTTATTATTTTTCATGGCTTGTTTTCTGCATTTTCGTGATTAGAAAAAAATTCTAGATATTGTTAAGGAGCAGATATAATTTTTGGATGATTTTTCTAGTATCGGATAGATTTTGAGAAATTAAGAGCGCATACCGGACGTGGGACCCACTAGTGCGAAAAGTTCGGAAAGATTCGACCAACTAGGTTAAGTTTTGGATACTGGAATTAATTTACCGGGTGTTAAGAGATAAGTAGAGGATGCTAAGTGGATTGGTATAAGAGAGACAAAAGTTAGGCAAGCATTAATGAAGGTGACAAGTGTCACCATAGGATTGGGTCTTAAGTAAGACCACTATTCACCTTTTCTAATTGACCAAATAAATCACAAAATATTGCCAAAATTTCCCATTTTCTTCTCTTCAAGTGGCCGGCCCTCTCTCTCAAGAAGAAAGAAAAAAACCTCTCCAATTTCTTGAAGTCCTCTTGCTCAAATCCAATCACACAATCATCTACTCTTGTTTTTGTTCCATAGAAATCCTTAAGGAAGTGTTGGTGAGTTGTTTGGTGAAGTTGTTTGGCAAGCTAAGGTGGTTAATTGCTTTCTCTCTTGTTTTACCAAGGTGAGTGATGGATTACTCCTTTCCTCCCTCTAATGATGCTTAATTTGTGATTAGTGGTAGTATAAGGTGCAATATTATGGATTACATCTTGATTTGTGGTTGAATTAGTGAAGTTTTCTATTTATTGGTGATTTTTCTGTTTTAATATGAACATGATTGTGTGGCTATCTATGATGATTGGAAATGGTATATAATGACTCTAGGAGGTGGAAAAAGTGGGTAATTACAACCAATTTCTGTTTGGAAGAAAAATTGACAAGTTAGGGTTTTTGTGAATAACATTCTGCCCGGTTTTGTAGCTCCTAGTTAGAGGGCGAATTGGCCTTGTCTTAAAACATTAAAGTTGTAGGGAATGACATTTTAGAGGTGCCTGCAAAATTTCAGGTCAATCGGAGTAGCGTAGAATGAGAAAAGTCGAAATTACCCTTGCTGTCCTGGTTTTATCCGAATGTAAGAATTGCGCCTGTAATTGGTTGTTTTGGCTGGAATTGCTACGGAATTGGTAGTTGAGGTCTTCTGATGAAATGTATCCCTGTTTCTAAGCTTTCGAGTGGCTTTGGAATTTCTGGATTTGGACTTAGGTAGCCTGTTTTATGATGTTTACACCAGAATGCGATTTGTGAATGTGTTTTTCCGGTTCTGGTGTAGTATTTTGCCTTTTGGACCTGGTTGCACCCGAAACTGGACAGAGTTTCCTTCTGGAACATTGTAGCCCTATTTCTTAGCTTCGAAACGCTGGGTTTTACACCTTCATCCGACAATCGTAGTGCCTGTGATGCCATTACCGCAAAATGA
>NW_020862126.1:0-35212 GCF_003713205.1 Coffea eugenioides
AACCCTGAAAATATATATATACAAATATCATTTTAAATTGCAGTTGAGATTCTTAACCTGCAATAAAGTATAGTCTTATCCTCCTTTGTTTTCACAATGAATGTGTAAGGATAAATGAATATTAAGAATGTTAAATTTATATATTAAGGTCAAACTTGATTTTAATAGTTTAACTAATAAAGCGAGAATGTTAAGGGTTAATAGGAACCTTAATGTTAAATCGTAATCGATAAATTTTAGACAAAAACAAAATAAGTACCTTAAGTATACTTAGGACATAAGAATTTCGATAATTACAGCCTTGCAGGATTAGCATATAATTAGGCGATCAAATTATACTTGGGATTAAATTTTGGGATCAAACTAGAATCAAGGACTTAAGTGTTCATTAGAAGGTTTATGAAAAGACTAAACTACCCTTCACAATTTTGCAAAATCACCCTACGATCACAACCATTCCATGCAAAGCCAGACACTCCCTCGGACACCATGATCATTCACTTCTCCATTCGGCCAATGCTCACCTTCACCACCTGCACACTTAAACCTCACAAACACTCCACCTCCACTTCGTTAACATCGACCGAGAGAGAGTGAAGGGTTGAGCTACTCCATATAGCCGAGAGCGAGGGAGGAAGCTGAGGGCTGCAATTCTATTTCTGGTTCTGTCCGCAAGCATCGAAGAGGGAAGAGAGGAGGAGAGACCGTGAGCAAACTCCCTTCTGCATTCTCTAAGATCAGTCGGTTGCCATCCAGCCTCCACCACCACCAGTTGCAACCGCTACAACCCAAACCAGAACCAACAAACCTGTGAGTGAAGACTAGAGCCGAGAGAGAGGGACAGACTTCAGCACCTTGTCGTGTGAGTGAGCTTCCAGTGAGGTAAATTTCTGGACTGAAAAATGGTTAACCAGAGGTAGTATAAGCAAGCTTTGGACTTGCATGTGAGGTCTTTAAGCTCGGATGATGTTCTAAGGAAGAAAAAGAAAAAAATCTGTTTGTAAGGATTGTAGCTGCCGAAATTTTACTGTAATTGGTAACTCTAATTAGCTAAGCTGCAATAATCTGAGCACAAAATGTAACTAGCTTTGTGATAATATGATGTTTAAGCTACCAGAAATTGGTTTGGAAGAAAAAATGGTACTGCCGTGTGCTGAGCTGGGATTTTGTAGCTTTAATTCGTTAATTGTGGGATGATCAGAGTTTGTATATGTGTTTAATTCCCTGAAAACAAGATGATAAAGTCATGCATGAAATTAATTAGCCTGGATTATGCTGGAAAATAAATATGAGACAGAATCCATCACATGCAAGCTCATCCGAGAGTAGTTGCACAAAATTCTGGAGTTATGAATGTATATTGCTGCTGTCGAACTGATTTCTGGTCTGGAATGATAGTTAACTAACTCAGCAATTGTGCATGTAAGACTTAAGTGCAAAATACAAGATTTTAGCTGAAGAAAAAAATTGGATAATGAACTAAGGAGCTTAGGAAAATTCTGTTTTTATGAATTGTTGCAGCCGAGTGCTTGTCCTGTATTTTACAGCTTCATTTGATTCAATTTTGTTGCTTTAAGTTTGTAACCATGATTAACTGGTTAATAACATGATAATTGAGCTTCGTACGTAGCAAATTAATGGGTCTAAATCAGAAAAATAAAATGAACTAGAAATCTCCTACACGTATGATCGGCTGAGGTCAAGCTAAACAGAATTTCTGGATTCGTTTTAGATGAGTATAATTGTTGTTTGAATCTGGATTTGATATGGAAATCTTCACTAGCTAGCTATGTGTTTGCATGTCCTAATGGAGTACCTGAAACTCTGTTTTAACCAAAGAAAATCTTGTTTTAAGAACCATTGTTATTGCTGGAAATTTTGAGAAAAAGCCGTGAGGTTTAAACCTGGAAATTTTGGGGTTTGTAATCATGGTTTAACTTCAACTCCTGAATTGGAAATGCTCATGGTTTAGCTAAGAAATTGCATGAGGAAGCTGAGAGTTTAATAGCCTGCTTTAACCGAGAAAATAAAGTGAAAACAGAAAGTTTCTTCATGCATGATTCATCCGTAGCTTGCTGGGCAGATTTCTGGAATTTTGGGGATGCTTAAACCTGTTATTCGAATTCGATTTTCAACCAGAAATGCTAATTAGTTAGCCAAAGGTTCACGTGTTGAATTTGGCGAATTTCAGTTCAAAAATTTCTGTTTGAGCTATAAAATATTTCATGCTTATTGACCTCACTCTAGAGCATGTCAAGAGGGCCGTGCACGAGAATTTTTGGGTGACCATTTGATTTTAATCATGGCTACAAGGATGAGATGAATTTATCGGCAATTGAAGGAATAAATTTTGAATTATAACCATTGTGAATTACTTAATCCGCATTGGTGTACGTGTTATGAGAAATAATTGTTGAATGCTAAGGGCTAATGATTGATGAAGCCCTTGGCCATTTGAATGATGTTATGAGTAATACTGGGTGATGAAATTTAATTGCTAGAATTTCTTGGAGGCCTTGCTTTTATTTTTATTTGTTTAAGCTGAGCTTGCTGAAACCAAGTGCTAATGATTGATGAAGCCTTGGTTATATATATTTTTTTTTCAAATGAAATTGACTTTGTTGAAATCTAGGGCTAATGATTGAAGAAGCCCTAGTGACTTGCTTTTGAGATGTGATCTTGATTTGCTGGAAAATTTATGTTGTAACGTGATTTTGACATAGGATCGAACTTGTGAAATTTCGTGTCGACCCCACAAATCCGCGAATGTTTAAGCAACTATTTAGATATTTTGCGCTTAGCATTATTTGATAAAACCTAGTATTATAGGTTAAAGATAAAAGTTTCGTGCAGGGATTTTCTAAACCTCGTTAACTCTATATTTCTCTTTTAAACGTAAACTAGCTTTATTATTTTTAGAAAATGGCTTCACTAGTTTTAAAACCC
Source organism: Coffea eugenioides (assembly GCF_003713205.1). NCBI lineage: Eukaryota > Viridiplantae > Streptophyta > Magnoliopsida > Gentianales > Rubiaceae > Coffea > Coffea eugenioides. The sequence continues at coordinate 2,947 of NW_020862126.1, forward strand.
TAAGTCTTGATCTATTTCCTTTTCTTTCCTTAAAATTGTCCCTGGCTAATTGGTTAGAGGAAAATTTATTCTAACTCAAATAGTACTAGCCGCACTCGTATAGAGAAAAATATTCTAAAGAAAGCCATACGAAACATTTCCTACTTCACTAAATTTCAATCCTAAGTGGTTGGTCGACTTGTTTCAAATAAATAGTACTAGTTACCCTCTTCTAAGGAAAACTATCAAGAACATTTTTACTAATTTTGTCAAATTTCAACCTAAGTAGATTTTGAAAACTCTTGAGTAAGTAAACTAGTAATATATTAGATAATTCCCTATACGAATAGTTTAAAAATTGAATAGAAAACTTATAGTTTCAAAACTTGGTATTCTAGGATATTGCGAGGACGCGGAATTCGATCCCCAACTTGACATCTGAACTTCACTCTTGGTGAGTGTCCCTGCCTGTTCTATGATTACTTGGTTAAAGTGCTTTCTTGACTCAATATGTGATAAATTGCAAAACTAGTTTTTGATCCATCGAAGTGAGCAGTGTGTACTTTATCGCACTAGCCGTTCGAGTGGTGACTTGCGTGAATCATTTTCTCGTGAATCCATGAATCTAAATGTAGTTACGTCGTTGGGTGAATCCCTCGACGCGTGAATCTAACTACGATAACGTCGTTGGGTGAATCCCTCGACCAATTATCTACGGGTATATCTCGAGTATACTGCGTCCTTAGTCGACGTTCGGGCCCGGGACAGGGGTATGAATGGTGACGGGTTAGGATCAAAATGAGTGGATCTACATGGACTATAGGTAGTGAGAGTTGACGGAGGGTCAACTACGATGAATGGTGATCAAGCGAGGAGAATGGCTCCTGAGAGCCCCTGTATCCTACCTTGTGTTGTTATACGCTTTCCTAACTGTTCAATTTGTTTAAATTATTTCTCGCTGTTTGATTTACGTGAATGCATGTTTTGGGGCACCACTGAGCTTTAGCTCACCCCACGTTTATTTGTTTTCCTTACAGGTCTGGAAGTTGAAAGAATTTGAGCTGCTTCTATTTTCTATGAATGTACTTGAACAGCTTGAATTTAGATTTCGGTTTGTAATGAATTCTACGTTAAGTACTGTACCTTTTATTTTGGTTGCCACTTGAAGCTGGAAAAGTGTAATCCCAAATTCTAATATTCGGTTTGTATGTTTTTATTGGTATAGTATGTCTTTAACCCTTGCGAGTGACGTGTGAAGTGTTTAAGAGCCGTCGTTTGGCTAAGTTGTATGCCGTTATCTTTGAAGCTAATGAGGTGATAGAAATTGATTTATTTCGGAAGAATTATTTCGGTAGTAGTTTAGGTTAATCCCTGGAGGATTTTGAGTTAGAATGCTTGCGTGAGTCCTGGCGAGAGCTGGGCAGACGGCCCGCCAACCCTTTGGTTCGCCTTAGGGGGAAGTGGGGTCGTCACAGGTGGTATCAGAGCCTAGGTTAGAAAAGTTATTTGAGAGATATACTATACGAGTTAGAAATCCAGATCCTTTTAGAAGTAAGAATTGAGACCATTAGATACATCTTAAGTAATACCGATTCAATTAGCTATTTAAGTTCTAACCTCTAAGTTTCCAATTCTTTTGCAGGTATGGAGAATGGTAACGGACATGCTTATGGTAATGGAGCATCTAATGGACATATAGAGCCTCTTAGGTCAATTTCTTATAGGCCACGAGGCGGAGGAGCTCATATACGTTACACCCCAGCTGATAGGCATCCTCGGTGTCAGTGTAGGGCCATTTATGCCTACCCCAATGAGCTAGTACTATCTGTGGCGACCCCACTTCCCCCTAAGGCGAACCAAAGGGTTGGCGGGCCGTCTGCCCAGCTCTCGCCAGGACTCACGCAAGCATTCTAACCCAAAACCTTCCGACGATTAACCTAAGCTATTACAAAAATGATTCTTCCGAAACAAATCGATTTCTATCACCACATTAACTTCAGAGATAGCAGTGATTTAAAATAGCCAGTCAACGGCTCCTAAACATCCCATGTGTTACAACCAGGGAATAGGGTCGTACAATTCGGATATACAAATAACATTCATACAAACCAGATGTCGAAATTAGGTTTTACACTTTTCCAGCTTCAAGTGGCAATCTAAAACAAAAGTACATAATTCAAGTTGAAGCATAACATAACCCACACAATAGCCGTAATATCCATTACATCCAAAAGAAAAGAAACATAAGTAAGTTCAAGGCTTTTAGTTTCCAGAACCTGTCAAGGAAAACAAATAAACGTGGGGTGAGCTAAAGCTCAGTGGTGCCCCAAAACATGCAATCACATAATTTCAAACAGCGATTAATAACTGCACAAATTTAACCAGTTAGGAAAGTGTATAACAGCACAAGGTAGGATACGTGGGCTCTCAGGAGCCATTTCCCTCGCTTGATCACCAATGATCGTAGTTGACCCTCCGTCAACTCTCACTACTTATAATCCATGTAGATCCACTTATTTTAATCCTAACCCGTCACCGTTCATACCTCTGCTTCGGGCCCGAACTTTGCCTACCGACGCAGTATACTCGAGATATACCCGTATAAAATTAGTCGAGGGATTCACCCAACGACGTTATGGTAGTTAGATTCATGCATCAAGGAATTCACCAAAGACGTGATTGCAATCAGATTCATGCGTCGAGAGATTCACCCAATGACGTGATTGCAATCAGATTCATGCGTCGAGGGATTCACCAATGACGTAACTACATTTAGATTCATGGTAGTTGGATACAAAAGTCGAGAGATTCACCCAACGACGCAACTACATTTAGATTTATGGTAGTTGGATACAGAAGCCGAGGGATTCACCCAACGACGCAACTACATTTAGGGATTCAGGAGAAAAAAATGTTTTGCACAGGTCACCACTCGAACGGCTAGTGCGATAAAGTACACACGGCTCACTTCGATGGATCAGAAACCAATTTTTCAAATTATCACATATCAAGTCAAGAAGGTACTTTAAGCAGGTAAGCATAGAACAGGCAGGGATACTCACCAAGAGTGGAGTTCAGATATCAAGTTGAGAATCGAATTCCGCGTTCTCGCAAAATCCTAGAAACCAAATTTTGAAACTATGAGTTTTTACTCAGTTTTTAAGCTTATAGATATTGAGGTATATCTAATATACTACTAGTTCACTTTCCCTTAGAAAAATCAAGAATTTCCATAGGTTGAATCTTGACGAAAGTAGAAGAATTGTTTCCTTTAGTTTTCCTTGGAATACTTTTCTTATAAAAGGTAACTAGTATTATTTTCTTGAAATAAGTCGACAAATCTCTTAATATCCACGTTAGGAAGTTACTTTGAACATTTCTTTAAAGTTACGGCTTTTGCAAAAATTATCCTTAAAAACTATTTTTCCTGAAATAGGGTTTCTTGCCGAGCAAGTTTCCCAAGCTTTTCACTAAGATTAGTAAAACTCGTATTTTGGAACTTTTCCTACAGTTAACTATCCAAGTGCAAAGCTTAAGGAAAGAAAAGGAATTAAAATAAGACTTAGAGTTTTCAAAAGCTATAGAACTTATTTACTATAGCTATCAAGGCTAGATTGAGCTAAAGAAAATTATCGAGTTGGAAAGTTTTAGGCAAAACGCTAGATATGGAGTTTTATAATATAGTACTAGCTGGAAAAATATTTTTGATTAATTTGATCACAGTTACTCGAGTTCGCAAGGTCGATACAACTTCCACAGCTCCGATTCCGTTTCGAAGTCATAATATGGATCGAAATATGGCAAAAATTCACATAGCAAATTACTAGGGCTTCGTCAATCATTAGCCCTAGATTTCAACAAGAGCATTTCTGAATAAAATAAAATGATCAACCAAGGCTTCATCAATCATTAGCACTTGGTTTCAGCAAACCCATCATAAGCAAATAAAAATAGAAGTAAAGCCCCAAGACATTCCAGCAATTAATTCCATCATCCAGTAATACTTATAAGATCATTCCAATGGCCAAGGCTTCATCAATCATTAGCCTTTGACATCATCAATCACTACCAACCACAATTTAATCAAGAATTTAAACCAGCAGCAGCAAAATGAAGAGGAAAATGCTGAATTTTGGTGTTAAATGGAAAGACTAAGTCTTGGTCAAGAAGCCTTAAGGTGGCGACAAGTGTCTTGTCGCCACCACCACCTTTCTTTTTTTCTCTTTCTTTCTTGCTATTTTCTAGCCTCAAATTTCGGTCAACCTTGCTGAAATGAAGAAGATATTTTCCTCAAGTTTCAATAAGCTTGTTGGTAAGAAAAATGGTGGTCAAGTGGTGCGTTCAATCGGTAGTGCGCGGGACCGCCGGTTCGCGCCGTTTTTCTTAAAAACTCACGTATTAGGGTTTTTACTTCCCATTCACTAACCTTATATCATTGCTACTAATCACATATTATTTCTCACTTAAAAGTCACTTTTAATCTCCAAATTTAATCCTTACTCTGTACCGAAAATTCATCCGGCGAAAAATCGCGAAAATCCTAATTTTGCTCCAAACTTGAAACCGAAGCGTGAAACCCTACTTTCTAGGTTTATTTACACTTAGTGTGAAATAATAGGGTAGTGGGGCTTTGATAAATAATAATTTTCAAATAAAAGGGTATTTTTGAGAAAAATATAAGAAATTTGCGAGTCCTCACACTCTCTCCCCCTTAAAAGAATTTCGACCTCGAAATTCATACCTTTTGTCGTGAACAGGTCGGGATATTTCTCTTGCATGTCCTTTTCTAGCTCCCAAGTTGCTTCTTTCACTTCATGATGCTTCCATAGAACCTTTACTAAAGGAATCTGCTTGGTTCTCAGGTCCTTCACCTTTCGATCCAGTATTTGAATAGGTCGTTCTTCATAGGTTAGGGACTCGTCAAGTTCAACATTTTCAGGTGGCAAAATGTGAGTTGGATCCGGATGGTATTTCTTAAGCAAAAAAACATGAAAAACGTCATGGATCCTAGACAAACTAGCTGGTAGCTCAAGTCGATAAGCCACCTTTCCTATTCGCTGAAGTACATTGAAAGGTCCTATATATCGTGGTTGCAACTTTTTCCCTTTTCCTGCTCTGATCTTTCCTTTTAATGGTGTAATCCGAAGAAACACCTTATCCCCTATTTCAAACTCCAAGTCCTTTCTCCTATGATCGGCATATCTTTTCTGACGGCTTTGGGCTGTTTGAAGCCTCTGGCGGATCACTTTTACTTTCTCATACGCTTCCTCAACCCATGGTATTGTGGTCGGATCTATAATTTTTCTCTCTCCTACTTCATCCCAATGGATTGGAGATCGACATCTTCGTCCATACAATGCTTCATATGGAGCCATTTGAATAGAGGAATGATAACTATTGTTATACGCGAACTCAACCAAAGTTAAGTATTGGCTCCAACTTCCTCTAAAATCCACAATACAGGCTCTCAGCATATCCTCAAGAGTTTGGATGGTTCTCTCAGATTGTCCATCAGTTTGAGGATGATACGCTGTACTATAGCTCAACTTAGTCCCTAGAGCCTCTTGTAATTTCTGCCAAAATCGGGCTACAAACCTGGGGTCTCTATCCGATACAATACTCGCTGGTACCCCATGTAGTCTTACTACCTCATCCATATAAAGTTTAATAAGTTTCTCCAAAGGATATTTCATGTTCACTGGCAGAAAATGTGCAGTCTTAGTTAATCTATCCACTATCACCCAAATTGCATCATGCCCCTTTTGTGTTCGTGGCAATCCTGCCACAAAATTCATCGTTATGTGCTCCCATTTCCATTCAGGGATCTCTAAAGGCTGTAACAAACCGGATGATTTTTGATGCTCAGCTTTTACCTGTTGGCACGTAAGACATTTTTGCACAAACTGGGCAATCTCCGCCTTCATATTTTTCCACCAATACAGACTTCTAAGATCTCGGTATATCTTATTATTCCCTGGGTGCACCGTATACCTAGAGCAATGTGATTCCTTCAAAATCTCTCTCTTCAATTCCTCATCCCTAGGTACCACGACACGATTTCGAAACTTTAAGATTCCATCAGGACATAGATTGAAATTAGATAACTCCCCTTTTTCCACATTTTCTACCCACTTTTGTACTATTGGGTCCTTTACTTGGCCCTCTTTGATTCGCTCCATCAATGCCGACTTCACCTCAATATTTCAAAAAATCACCCTCTTCGGTTCCAAACGAGGTTTCCACTCACAGACATCCTCCAACGGGCTCCACTCTCTCACTAAGGAACTTGTTAATTGAGTTTTCCGGCTTAAAGCATCTGCTACAACGTTGGCCTTTCCAGGATGGTAGTTAATTGTACAGTCATAATCCTCTAAGAACTCTACCCACCGACGTTGTCTTAGATTTAACTACTTCTGAGAAAACAAATACTTAAGGCTCTTATGATCCGTATAAACCTCAAAAGTTACACCATAAAGATAATGCCGCCATTTCTTCAAAGCGAATACTACAGCTGCAAGCTCCAAATCATGGGTCGGATAATTCTGTTCATGAGGTTTTAATTTCCGAGACGCATAGGCAATCACATTCCTATTCTGCATCAACACACACCCTAGCCCTTCTTTTGAAGCATCGGTATAAACCGTATAACTATCACTTCCACTGGGCAAAGTTAAAACTGGAGCCACAGTTAATTGTTTCTTAAGCTCTTGTAAACTACTTTCACACTTAACATCCCAAATATACTTTCCCTGTTTCTTAGTCAAGTTAGTCAAGGGTCCTGCAATTCTCGAGAAATTCTTTATAAATCTGCGGTAGTACCCTGCTAAGCCTAGAAAACTTCGCACCTCTGTAGGATTTTCTGGCCGTTTCCATTTAGCCACAGCTTCCACTTTCGCCGGGTCTACAGCAAGGCCATCTTTTGAAATTATGTGACCTAGAAACGCCACACTTTCCAACCAAAATTCACACTTACTGAACTTAGCGAACAGTTGGTGCTCTCTTAGGGTTTGTAGCACTATCCTCAAATGTTGTTTATGCTCCTCCCTTGACCTCGAATACACTAAGATATCATCAATGAACACCACTACAAACCTATCCAAGTAAGGTTTGAACACTCGATGCATCAGATCCCTGAATGCCGCTGGGGCATTGGTTAAACCAAAAGGCATCACTGCGAACTCAAAATGCCCATATCGAGTGTTGAATGCCGTTTTTGGCACATCCTCCTTTCTAATTCTCAACTGATAATACCCTTGTCGCAGATCCAACTTAGAAAACACTACAGCTCCTTGTAACTGATCAAACAACTCATCGATGTGGGGCAAAGGATATTTATTCTTAATGGTTACTGCATTCAATTCTCGATAGTCAATGCACAACCTTAAACTCCCGTCTTTCTTCTTAACAAATAGCACTGGAGCTCCCCACGGAGACTCGCTCTCATGAATAAATCCTCGTTCTAGCAAGTCGTGCAATTGCACCTTCAACTCCTTAACCTCAGCAGGTGCCATACGGTAAGGAGTTTTAGAGATGGGAGTGGTTCCGGGTACTAAGTCAACCTTAAATTCAATCTCCCTTTCAGGCGGCAGAGACTCCAACTCTTCCGGAAATACGTCCGGGAATTCATTAATTACTGGCATGTCTTCCAACTTAATCTTTTCTCCCGGAGTGTTAATTAGAAAAGCTAGGTAACCACGTGCCCCACGACTAAGCAATTTCCTAACCCTTATACCCGAAATAAGTGCAGAAGAGGCTATCATACCCCTCACATCAAGCTTTAGAGTTGCCTCTCCCGGCATACAAAATTCGACCACTTTCATCCTATAATCCACCCGAGCATGATAATGAGCTAGCCAATCCATACCTAGGATAACATCGTACCCCTTAATGGCTAAACTAATGAGGTCCACTACCAATTTCCGTTCACCAACCCAAATATCACAATTCCTATACACCTCATTCGCTAGCAAGATTTGATTACCCGTAGGTGTTCTTACCTCTAAGTCATAAGGTAACTTTTCAACTTTCAAATCAATTCCAAGCATAAATGCAGGATTAACAAAAGAGTGAGTAGCACCGGGGTCTATCAAAATTCTGGCTAACCGGTGAAAAACAGGGATCGTACCTTCTACCACCTCCGTTGGTTCAGGCACGGATTGTTGGTCCAGTGAATATACTCTGGCCGGAACCCTCGACCTAGCCCCTCCAGCATTGGTCGACTTTGGGTTTGACCTGGCAGTCGACTGGGTATCACTGATTAACGGGCAGTTAACTATCTGGTGCTCCGTACTTCTACACCTTAGGCACTTCCGAGCCTTTCTCCAACATTCATCCTCAGTATGGTTCGATTTTCCACAATATCCGCATGTTACTCGGGGAGTAGAGGTCTGACCTCCCTGCGGAATTCCTCTACCTTGTCCTCTACCACGTTGGCTTCCCCTCTGGGCACTTCCCCTCTGAGTACCTCCTCGCGCAGCACCTCCCCTAGACGTACTTGAAAACCGTCCACCTCCAGCCCCACGACCAGACTTGGCAGGTGGTGCGTTTTGATCACTCCGCACAGACCCTTGGGCTCCACTAGATCCCCCTTTTCATTTGGCGTGGAAATTCCTCACGTGTGTCCTAGCAGTTTCTATCCTTTGGGCCTTTTCCAAGACCTCCGTAAACGTATTGATCTGAGCTGCCGCTAAGGCTTCTTGTAATTCCACATTTAGCCCTTATATAAACCTCCGTACTTTCCTTGGTTCCGTAGCAATCAGCTTAGGGGCAAATTTAGACAATTCCGTAAACTGGATCTCATACTCAGTTACACTCATCATTCCTTGGCGAAGTTTAATGAAATCATCCTCTCGCTTCTCTTGGACGATAGGAGGAAGATATTTCTCATTAAAATCTCGTACAAAGTTTAGCCAAGTCCATGCAGTTCTTTCTCTCTCCCACTTGGCCCTTACTACGTTCCACCAGGCCCTAACTGGCCCCTCGAACTGGAATACAGCAAATTGAACCTGCCTCTCCTCTGTATAGTTCAGGGCAGCGAAAATATTTATCATGGCCTCCAGCCATTTCTCAGCCCCATCCGGGTCTGGTCCTCCTAAGAATTTGGGTGGGGAGAACTTCTGGAATCTCTCCAAGGCTCTATCCTGCCCCAAATCAGGGTCCCTAGGTTGATTTACAGGGCCTTGACCCTGTTGTTCCACCAACCGGGCTAAAATCTTAGTCATCTGTTGGATGGCAGTGGCCACCTGATCTCCCCCGGCAGTTTGGGGTTCAGGTTGCTGCTCAACCGCTGCCTCCCTCTTCTCTCTCGGTTCGGGCACCGGTTCCTGTACTTGTTCACCCTCATGGTCTCGCCTGGAACCGCGTTCTCGGTTAGCTTTCTTGGTCCGACTTCTCTTATCTTCCATGTTGAGAGTTAACCAACTAGAAACATATAAACAAGGTAAGGTACGACTCGAATATCGCGTTGCAACAATATAACTAGAGGCAAATAAACACGTAAGAAACAAGCACTTTATTTACATAACAAACAAGTCGTATATACAGGCCAACAAGTCACATAGTCAGAGGCTATCACAGCCAAGGAACATAGAACAAAAGATATTTACATCCATCAAGACACGTCTAAAGCAAAAACAAAAGGAGACGTGTCTACCCACTATGTTCCTAACTATCTTACAAAAACTCCTCAAACCCTGATCCTAACAAGTGGTCTGGCTAGACGCCGACCCAACTGACTCCGAGGATGCACTCAACTCCTCCTCCGGGTCCTCCTCAGGATCCTCCTCTGGATCCTTCTCAGGAGCACCGGGAACTCCAGGAGCTGCAGGCGCTTGGCCCTCACCGGCCAAGTCCTGGAGCACATCGTCCACTAATGCCTCGCACTCGGTCAGAATATGGCCAGTCCGATCTCGTATATCTCTAACTACTCGCATCAGACGTCCAGTCGCTGCCTGAGCCTGCTCGCGGAAAGCATCAGTCCGCTGCTGCTCCTCCAGAATCGAGGCCTCCAACTCTCGGATCCGGACTCCCTGGTCTCGGAGTGTAGCTCAAAGACGCTCTATCTCCGTATAGCACCTACGATTGGTGCTACCCAATCGTCTCCGCTCGTCATCCACTACGAGCACCACTCGGTCAGGATAGGAGTAGGTCTTCCAGCAATCGCAGCGTCGGATCTTGCGTGCTGGGGACCACCGCTGTACCGGCCCACCGGGGATATCCTGGTATGTGATCACGCGAGAGACGGGCCCTTCCAGATAGGGCTCGCCAGCAGGAGCGTCAGAAGGTATCTCAGTAGGTACGGGCTGAGACGGCCCCGCAGCCCCGGAAGCGTCAGCATCTGCCATCACCTAAGTTTACAAATAACATTGCCAAAGTAAGTACGCAACACGAAGAAAACAAGGCTAAAGGCTAAGCTCAAGGATAAAATCCTAGCCTATCGTATCAAGCACTCAATCTACCTAGATCAATTCATAACCTAGGCTCTGATACCACCTGTGACGACCCCACCTCCCCCTAAGGCGTACCAGAGGGTTCGGCGGACCGCCTGCCCAACTCTCGCCAGGACTCACTCACTCAAATCACGTGCACACAACCATGAACCATAAATAACATCCGCAATTCAAGCTTATAATTTACATTGATAGAAATCAAGGTACAAAGTCTCGATATACTTAAACTAGTTCAAAACGTATACAGTCCAAGTACAAAATGTTCCATTCGAGGAATAGCGCGAGTACAAAACCAAAATTCAAAACAAAGTCTAAAGTAACTAGACTACGCTAGCCTTTACACTTCTCACGTTTCGCTCGTACCCCTGTAAGGAAAACAAGACTAATAGGGTGAGCCAAACCTCAGTGAAGTTCCAAATATCAAATTGGCCAACAAAGAAAAGAATAACATAGTAATAGTGAAATAGCGAGCAAACAAGTCAAATCAGGAAAATAGTACTTCAACTAGCCAAGTAATATCAAGTTTGCAGTCATATATAAGGATACGGTAATCATATCGGCTCCATTCCAGCTTGATCAATGGGTAGTTGACACTCCGTCAACTTTCAAGTAATAACAAGTCCAAAATAAAACTCCACTACACGCCAATCCCCGTCCACCGATCAACCCCCTATTTCGGGCCCGCACGTCACACGAAACACGGGTGGTAATACTCGAGTATACCGGATTGCCGAGGAGATAACACTCCACTCGAACTTACTAGTGACCCAGGGTTTGTTATCTAATCGACCAGGCCCTTGCCGGCTCGACTCGATTAACTAGCCACAGGGTTTCTGGAATTTCAGGCAAGACATATCTCAAGTACATGTAAAGCAAGTCAAGTATAATTACTAGCAAGAACAAGTCATGTTAGGCAAGTGCGGTAAAGTACACCCTTGCCCAATCATTCATTTTCATGTAATCATACAAGTCAAGTAAGGAACACATGTATCAAGTACAATCGGATATTTGGAAGCACTCACCACAATAGTGCTTCTAGTGCTCGCGTTGAGGTGGTACTCCGGGTTTGGAGTCCAGATCTGCGATAAAATTTCAGTTTGAGAACTTTGAAACATGAGTAGGATTCGAAACTTAAACGTTCCGTTCATTAAGAATCGACCAATTGAAATTCATTTGAAAGACACTCGTGAAACACTTGCTCGCTTTTCAAATCATAAGGTTTTGTAACATAGATACTTGAAAATAACACTTGAGTTGAAAGTACAAGGAAATACAAGTTTACATTGGCCATTATGTCTTTTCCTCAAGGGTACAAGTTCGGCCAAGTCCTAACGTATAATCCTCGATAAACATAGTAGCAAAGGTTCTCGCTAGTTCAAGTGATAATCACTTAACCTTCACTCACGTTGCAAATATAGTTTTCTAGTCCTCGAGCGTAAATTCGGGCAGCATGCCCTTTGTGTTTACCTAATTTTCCAGCCATTTAGGCTTCATTATTTTTCCTCAGCCACAACCCAAAGTTACACATATCATAATTCAAGTCAAAAGCCGTTCCATAGGCTCACAATATCATAAGAACAAGTGCAGAAATACAGTCTAGTAAAAGACAGATTTGACGTGTGAATGCGGAAATAACATATCCGGGGCTACGCTTATCGGATTGAGGCGCAACCTTTGCCGTTTCGAAGCTAAGACACAGGGCTACAATGTTCATGAAGGTCACTTAGTCCAGTTCCTAATGTAACTTAGTCAAATCCTCAAATTACAGAACCAAAATCCAATTTGTCAGCTACTTAACCGCATTACACTGTAATGGACATATCTCAGGCTACAAAAGTCCAATTCAGGTGTTCTTAGAGGCATTTGAAAGCTAAGTCAGAATACTACAACTTTCATGTTTTGGAAAAAAGCTAAATCAGTACGGATCCTAGTAAAAAATGTGATAAACTGGACAAACTGATCACACGGACTGCTGGGGAAAAACTTAAAATAGTAAGGGTATTTTGGACCTTTCACGACCTACGTTGCTCCGATTGAGCTGAAATTTTGTAGGCACCTATAAAATACCATTCTATACAACTTTTAGTCTTTGATCTAAGGCCAATTCTGTAACGCCCCGAGGCAGAAGAAAAGGAAAAATTTCTGGTGAATAGAGTTTTGTGAGGAATCCGGCCCACATAAATCTGGAAGAAATTCGGTCCGCATAAACAGCTTAAAGAGCCAGCTCTTTAAGACTTTCCGATAAGGACTAAAATACCCTTTTATTTGAAAATTATTATTTATCAAAGCCCACTACCCAATTATTTCACATAAGTGTAAATAAACCTAGAAAATAGGGTTTTACACTTCGGTTTCAAGTTTGGAGCAAAGTTAGGGTTTTCGCGATTTTTCGCCGGATGAATTTTCGGTACAGAGTAAGGATTAAATTTGGGGATTAAAAGTGACTTTTAAGTGAGAAATAATATGTGACTAGTGGCAATGATATAAGGTTAGTGAATGGGAAGTAAAAACCCTAGTACGTGAGTTTTAAGAAAAACGGCGCGATCCGGCGGGTCCCGCGCATTACCGATTGAACGCACTGCTTGACCACCATTTTTCTTACCCAACAAGTTTGTTGACTTTTGTACATAATATCTTCTTAAATTACAGCAAGGTTGACCGAAAATTGTGGCTCAAAGGCAAGGGAAGAAAGAGAAAAATTTTGTGGCCAAGATTAGTCCAAGTGTTTGCCCAATTTGTGGACACCATTAGTCCTAATCCTCTTGCTTTATTATAAGGCAACTAAGCTCCATTTCTCTTCATATTTCTGCCAAGGAGCCGAGAGAGAGAGAGGGGAAGAACAAGAGAGAAATTTCTTCATTTCATCTTCAAATCCAACAACTTAGTGAGAAAATAAACAAAGTAAACCGATTAAACTTGTCCTTGAGTGATTAGCTAGTGGCTTGTGGTGTGATTTTTGAAAGAGAAAGCTTGGGCTACTTGTAGTGACTTCTAGTCAAGGTAAGAGAGCTTATCTCTCCAAGTTTTGCTTTCAATTTTGTTCAATTAAGCTTGGCAACTTGATCTTGTGGTGAGATTATGGATGATTATCATGTTTTAGAGGTTTTTCCCCAATTTATTTGATGAACTAGGGCTTGTGGGAATTCTGCCCAAATTGTTGTAAGATGCTTATATGTTGCAATTGAAGTTTTATAAGGTGTTGTGGTAGTGATTAGACCAAGAAATTAAGGAAAGTTGCACTAGAAACTCAAAATTCCAAAATCTGGAAAATTTTCCCAACTTTCTGTCCGAATTTGTATCTGTATGTTAGAGGCTGATTTGGCCTTAGCTCAAAGAATAAAAGTTGTAGAGAATGGCATTTTATAGGTGCCTACAAAATTTCAGCTCAATCGGAGCAACGTAGGACGTGAAAAGTCCAAAATACCCTTACTGTTCTAAGTATTTCCCAGCAGTTCGTTTCACCAGTTAAGTCCAGTTTATCACGTTTTTTGACCAGGATCCATTCTGATTTAGCTCTGGGCCAAAACATGAAAGTTGTAGTGTTCTGAAGTAGCTTTAAAATGCCTCTAAGAACACCTGATTCGGACTTGTGTACACTGAGTTATGTCCATTACAGTGTTCTGCGATTAAACAGCCGACGAATTGGTTTCTGGTTTAGTAATTCGAGAATTTGACCAAGTTACATTAGAAACTGGACTAAGTGACCTTCATGAACATTGTATCCCTGAGTCTTAGCTTCGAAACGAGACAGGTTTCGCCTTAATCCGACAAGTGTAGCCTCGGATATGTTATTTCCGCTTTCATACGTCAAATCTGTTTTGTGCTAGATTGAATTTCTGCACTTGCTATCGTTGTGAATCTTATTATTATGATATTGTGAGCCTATGGAACGGCTCTTGTCATGAATTTCTGATATATGTGATGTTGGGTTTTGGTTGAGGAAAAATAATGAAGCCTAAATGGCTGGAAAATTAAGTAAACACAAAGGGCATGCTGCCCGAATTTTTACTCGAGAACTAGAAAACTATATTTGCAACTTGAGTGAAGGTTAAGTGATTACCACTTGAACTAGCGAGAACTTTTGCTACTTTGTTATCGATGGTTATACGTTAAAAACCTAAACGAACTTGTACTCTTGAGGAAAAGATATAATGGCCAATGTAAACTTGTATTTCCTTGTACTTTCAACTCAAGTATTGTTTCCAAGTATATATGCTACAAAAACCTTACGATTTGAAAAGCGAGCAAGTGTTTCACGAATGTCTTTCAAATGAATTTCAATTGGTTGATTCTTAATAAACGGAACGTTTAAGTGTCAAATCTTACTCGTGTTTCAAAGTTCTCAAATTGGATTTCTATCGCAGATCTGAACTTCAAACCTGGAGTATAGTTGAACGTGAATACTTGAAGCACTATAGTTTGAGTGAGTGATCCCTCGACCGTTCCCAAAGTTACTTTTGAACTAATTCTTGCATTTATTACTCCATTGCATATCATTTGGGTTTGGGTGTATGCCATGACATAATTTGGCTCCAATGGGTTCCTGGAAAGTCTTGTGCTTAGAACCAATGTCTCTACTATTGTTTACACATTCTTTGGAGCCGATGGCTCCTTACTTCTGTTTCATGGTTATCTGATCTAAACGAGCATTGGATATTTAAGTACAAGAACTTCACTGGCTCACATGAGCAATAAATGAACATTTGATTACTGCATCATGACATCATATCAATGCTTTATTGTGAAATATACTTGGCTGTTGATTTTACTGGTCACTCGCTGAGCTTCTAGCTCACCCCCTATTATCTTCTTCTCCCCACAGGGATCGAAGTAAAGGAAGAACTTGTTTTTGGATCTTTGTGTAGCTGGAGGGCGTACATCTTGTATAGTGTAGTTTTAGTTTTGGTTTGTGTACTTTTGGGCTTGTATAAATATTTGGAATTGAATCGGATGTAAATCTACATTTTACGCTTAGAATTGGTTTCCGCTTCGCTTAAGATATGTAATTTTGGAGAATTGGATGTATTATTTGAGTTGTACCTTGTAATTTACTTGAGGAATGTAGTAAGTGAGTGAGTCCCGGCGAGAGCTGGGCAGGCGGCCGTTAAACCCTTTGGTTCGCCTTAGGGGGAGGTGGGGTCGTTAAAAATGGTATCAGAGCTTAGGCTTCAGATCTTTGTAGTGTATCCTAGGCTTAAAGTTTAGGATGCCGGACTGTGGGATTGGTTTGTACGTTCAGTGCTCTTTTGGAGCGTCAGTTGTGACTCTTGAAAATGGTACACGTAAGATATGACTTGATGAGCTTCGTTTAAAACCATATGGTCTGAGTCGTGAAGTTTTTTTTAGTTTGAATTCTTGTACTTGTGTACCCGATATTTTTCCTGAGGAAATGCTCGTGAATTTTAACGTACGATGATGTGAATAGAAATTATGATTGAGTTTGAGATAAGTTGTAATGGCACAGGTTAGAGCGCAGAAGATTTTGTCTTGTACTCAAGACTTAACTGAATGAGGAAATTGAAATAATGACTTGGACTTGTCCAATAAGTGTTGGCTTGGGTTTTGATACATTATGGTGGTGGCTGGATTGTTCAGAAAATTTTTGATTTCTCAACCTTCATCTAGTCTTCTAGTTTGATTAAGGATGGCACCACCCGATTTGTAAGTGTTGGGATTTGAACTACTTGAACTGCCTGAGACTGACTTTGAATTGTCGGAAATTGACTAGGCTGAGTTCACTTGAGACTTGAACATTGTTTAGGCAAATGTGCTTTTACGTACACTTAGTGGTCGTGATTTGACTAAATATATGGTATTTCATTTACGCATGAGCAAGTAGTTTGGTTTGTATACGACCTGTAAGTAGACTTGAATTTGAATCGGCTAGTGTACCTTACATACACTGGATAGACCTGACCTAATTGAAAATAGAGTATCTCTTTTACTCTTGAGCAAGTATCTTGATTTATATATGATCTGTATGTGGATTTGAGTTTGATGACTGCTTGAGAGTGTGAATTACTGGGCATAAGCTAGGCGAGGGAGTTTCTACTCGTACCCGTGTTCCTTGAACCTGAAATAATTGACCCTGCTTTTGAACCGATATACTTGAACCCTGCTTTTGACTCTGTTTCTGAACATTTTCGTACTTGTTTGGTTATAGACCGGCTACTACTCTTCTGTAGTGATTGAACAGAACTTCTCTGGTGAGGCATTGCCTGTTGTGTTTTAAAGCACCGCCATTCTTCTGGCGAGGCATGCCTGTTGTGTTATAAAGCACCATCAGGGATGAAATTCTTGAACTGAACCTCTCTGATGAGGTATTGCCTGTTGTGTTTTAAAGCACCGTCATTCTTTTGGCGAGGCATACCTGTTGTGTTTCCAAGCACCATCAGAGATGAAACTTTGACTTGAGGCTCTCTGGTGAAGTTTAGCCGTTGTGCTAGCTTGTTGTGTTATAAAGCACCACCAGGGCCAATCTCTTGAGCTAAGATCCTTTGGTGAAGTTTAGCCGTTGTGCTAGCTTGTTGTGTTATAAAGCACCACCAAGGATGAAATTTTGTATTGTGGTTCTTTGGCGAGGTATAGCCGTTGTGCTAACCTGTTGTGTTGTCCAGCACCGCCATGGACAAAATCTTGCATCTGAGGCTCTGGTGAAGTATAGCTGAGTGCTAGCTTGTTGTGTTTTCAAGCACCACCGGGGACAAATTCTTGAGACTTTCTGGTGAAGTATAGCTGAGTGCTAGCTTGTTGTGTTATAAAGCACCACCAGGGGTAATTTCTGACCTGAGATATCGTTATGTCCTGAATTATTTTTCCAAATACCAGGGACTTTAAGTCCGATTTCGAGCCCTTTTTGTATAAGGATCCAGTTACTCGTCTGATTATCTATTGGATCAAGAATATTTGATAAGTTGGATTGGAGTACTTTTAGTACTTGATTGTACTGAGTGATTCTTAGTATGTGATTGACCTTTGAGATATTTGATCTGATTAGTATTTGATTATGATAAGCGAGATTGAAATGATTCTTAATACGTGATTGACTATCGAGAACTATTTTGATCTGATTAGTACAAGTTGGAATGTCGAGGACGACATTCTTTTAAGGAGGGGAGTTGTAACGCCCCGAGGCAGAAGAAAAGGAAAAATTTCTGGTGAATAGAGTTTTGTGAGGAATCCGGCCCACATAAATCTGGAAGAAATTCGGTCCGCATAAACAGCTTAAAGAGCCAGCTCTTTAAGACTTTCCGATAAGGACTAAAATACCCTTTTATTTGAAAATTATTATTTATCAAAGCCCACTACCCAATTATTTCACATAAGTGTAAATAAACCTAGAAAATAGGGTTTTACACTTCGGTTTCAAGTTTGGAGCAAAGTTAGGGTTTTCGCGATTTTTCGCCGGATGAATTTTCGGTACAGAGTAAGGATTAAATTTGGGGATTAAAAGTGACTTTTAAGTGAGAAATAATAAGTGACTAGTGGCAATGATATAAGGTTAGTGAATGGGAAGTAAAAACCCTAGTACGTGAGTTTTAAGAAAAACGGCGCGATCCGGCGGGTCCCGCGCATTACCGATTGAACGCACTGCTTGACCACCATTTTTCTTACCCAACAAGTTTGTTGACTTTTGTACATAATATCTTCTTAAATTACAGCAAGGTTGACCGAAAATTGTGGCTCAAAGGCAAGGGAAGAAAGAGAAAAATTTTGTGGCCAAGATTAGTCCAAGTGTTTGCCCAATTTGTGGACACCATTAGTCCTAATCCTCTTGCTTTATTATAAGGCAACTAAGCTCCATTTCTCTTCATATTTCTGCCAAGGAGCCGAGAGAGAGAGAGGGGAAGAACAAGAGAGAAATTTCTTCATTTCATCTTCAAATCCAACAACTTAGTGAGAAAACAAACAAAGTAAACCGATTAAACTTGTCCTTGAGTGATTAGCTAGTGGCTTGTGGTGTGATTTTTGAAAGAGAAAGCTTGGGCTACTTGTAGTGACTTCTAGTCAAGGTAAGAGAGCTTATCTCTCCAAGTTTTGCTTTCAATTTTGTTCAATTAAGCTTGGCAACTTGATCTTGTGGTGAGATTATGGATGATTATCATGTTTTAGAGGTTTTTCCCCAATTTATTTGATGAACTAGGGCTTGTGGGAATTCTGCCCAAATTGTTGTAAGATGCTTATATGTTGCAATTTAAGTTTTATAAGGTGTTGTGGTAGTGATTAGACCAAGAAATTAAGGAAAGTTGCACTAGAAACTCAAAATTCAAAAATCTGGAAAATTTTCCCAACTTTCTGTCCGAATTTGTATCTGTATGTTAGAGGCTGATTTGGCCTTAGCTCAAAGAAGAAAAGTTGTAGAGAATGGCATTTTATAGGTGCCTACAAAATTTCAGCTCAATCGGAGCAACGTAGGACGTGAAAAGTCCAAAATACCCTTACTGTTCTAAGTATTTCCCAGCAGTTCGTTTCACCAGTTAAGTCCAGTTTATCACGTTGTTTGACCAGGATCCATTCTGATTTAGCTCTGGGACAAAACATGAAAGTTGTAGTGTTCTGAAGTAGCTTTAAAATGCCTCTAAGAACACCTGATTCGGACTTGTGTACACTGAGTTATGTCCATTACAGTGTTCTACGATTAAACAGCCGACGAATTGGTTTCTGGTTTAGTAATTCGAGAATTTGACCAAGTTACATTAGAAACTGGACTAAGTGACCTTCATGAACATTGTAGCCCTGAGTCTTAGCGTCGAAACGAGACAGGTTTCGCCTTAATCCGATAAGTGTAGCCTCGGACATGTTATTTCCTCTTTCATACGTCAAATCTGTTTTGTGCTAGATTGAATTTCTGCACTTGCTATCGTTGTGAATCTTATTATTATGATATTGTGAGCCTATGGAACGGCTCTTGTCATGAATTTCTGATATATGTGATGTTGGGTTTTGGTTGAGGAAAAATAATGAAGCCTAAATGGCTGGAAAATTAAGTAAACACAAAGGGCATGCTGCCCGAATTTTTACTCGAGAACTAGAAAACTATATTTGCAACTTGAGTGAAGGTTAAGTGATTACCACTTGAACTAGCGAGAACTTTTGCTACTTTGTTATCGATGGTTATACGTTAAAAACCTAAACGAACTTGTACTCTTGAGGAAAAGATATAATGGCCAATGTAAACTTGTATTTCCTTGTACTTTCAACTCAAGTATTGTTTCCAAGTATATATGCTACAAAAACCTTACGATTTGAAAAGCGAGCAAGTGTTTCACGAATGTCTTTCAAATGAATTTCAATTGGTTGATTCTTAATAAACAGAACGTTTAAGTGTCAAATCTTACTCGTGTTTCAAAGTTCTCAAATTGGATTTCTATCGCAGATCTGAACTTCAAACCTGGAGTATAGTTGAACGTGAATACTTGAAGCACTATAGTTTGAGTGAGTGATCCCTCGACCGTTCCCAAAGTTACTTTTGAACTAATTCTTGCATTTATTACTCCATTGCATATCATTTGGGTTTGGGTGTATGCCATGACATAATTTGGCTCCAATGGGTTCCTGGAAAGTCTTGTACTTAGAACCAATGTCTCTACTATTGTTTACACATTCTTTGGAGCCGATGGCTCCTTACTTCTGTTTCATGGTTATCTGATCTAAACGAGCATTGGATATTTAAGTACAAGAACTTCACTGGCTCACATGAGCAATAAATGAACATTTGATTACTGCATCATGACATCATATCAATGCTTTATTGTGAAATATACTTGGCTGTTGATTTTACTGGTCACTCGCTGAGCTTCTAGCTCACCCCCTATTATCTTCTTCTCCCCACAGGGATCGAAGTAAAGGAAGAACTTGTTTTTGGATCTTTGTGTAGCTGGAGGGCGTACATCTTGTATAGTGTAGTTTTAGTTTTGGTTTGTGTACTTTTGGGCTTGTATAAATATTTGGAATTGAATCGGATGTAAATCTACATTTTACGCTTAGAATTGGTTTCCGTTTCGCTTAAGATATGTAATTTTGGAGAATTGGATGTATTATTTGAGTTGTACCTTGTAATTTACTTGAGGAATGTAGTAAGTGAGTGAGTCCCGGCGAGAGCTGGGCAGGCGGCCCGCCGAACCCTCTGGTACGCCTTAGGGGGAGGTGGGGTCGTTACAAATTCGGCCTCTAACATACAGATACAAAACCGGACAGAAAGGAAGAACAATTTTCCAGAATTCTGGAATTTCCAATTTTTCATGCAACCTTCCTCAATTTCTCACTCCAATCACTACCAAAACCTCTTGTATAAACTTAATTTCAACATATATACATCATACATCTAATTGGGCAGAAATTCCTCAAGCCCTAGTTCATCATATAAAAAGGGGAAAACTTCCAAAACATGATAACATCCATGATTCCACCACAAAATCAAGTTACTAAGCTTAATTTAACAAGATTGAAAGTAAAATTTAGAGAGATCATCTTCCTTACCTTGATTAGAGTTCACCAAGTGTAGCCCAACACTTACAAATCGGGTGGTGCCATCCTTAATCAAATCCCAACACTTACAAATCCCGTACTAGGGATTTGATTCACTAACCCTAGTACGTGAGTTTTTAAGAAAAAACGGCGCCGTTTTTTCTTAAAAACTCACGTACTAGGGTTTTTACTTCCCATTCACTAACCTTATATCATTGCCACTAGTCACATATTATTTCTCACTTAAAAGTCACTTTTAATCTCCAAATTTAATCCTCACTCTGTACCGAAAATTCATCCGGCGAAAAATCGCGAAAACCCTAATTTTGCTCCAAACTTGAAACCGAAGCGTAAAACCCTATTTTCTAGGTTTACTTACACTTAGTGTGAAATAATTGGGTAGTGGGCTTTGATAAATAATAATTTTCAAATAAAACGGTATTTTTGAGAAAAATACAAGAAATTTGCGAGTCCTCACACCGGCCACCTTTGAGGATTTTTTGATGATTTTTGGGTCATTTTTGGTTTATGTAAGTCAAATGGTAAGACCATGAATAGTGGTCTTAAGGTTGGACCACTCAAATGGTGACACTTGTCACCTTTTATTAAATGCTCACCTACCTTGTCTCTCTTATATCAATCCACTTAGCACCCTCTACTTATCTCTTAACACCCGGTAAATTAATTCCAGTATTCAAAACTTAACCTAGTTGACCGAATTTTTCCGAACTTTTCGCACTAGTGGGTCCCACGTCCGGTATACGCTCTTAATTTCTCAAAATCCATTTGATACTAGAAAAATCATCTAAAAACTATATCTGCTCATAAAAATTATCTAGAAAATTTTTCGGATACAAAAAGTGCAGAAAACAAGCCATTGAATATAATAAAACCCTAAAATCAAATTACGGGCTCTCACACTCTCTCCTCCTTAAAAGAATTTCGTCCTCGAAATTTCTCACCTTGGTTCACAAACAGTTCAAGGTATTCTTTTTTCACCTCCCAGGTAGCGTCTTCTATCCCATGATTTCTCCACTTTGTTGTTTTTTTTTTCTTCCGCATGAACACTATTCTCTCTGCTACCCAACCGCTGCGATCCTTACAAACCATACAACTGCTCAAATGATGTTTCCCCATAGGAATACTACTTTCAGGTCGTAGGGTAGACAAGCAGGCGTGGTATCTATTTCGTCCATCAAAATTGGGGTTGACAAATGAATGAGTAACACCAGGATCTACTAATTTTTCCGCAGAAATACCACAATCGTACCTTCCTCAATTTCAGGAGAATCGGGGACCTGTTGTGGCTCCAATGGATATATACGAGTTGGCACCTTAGGTGTCGTCCCATTCCCCTAATCCGGTCCCGTACTGGTCTTTGGCGCGATTTGAGCTCCCTTCTCGTCTTGCTTTAAGAGTGGATAGGTAGCAAGCTTGTGGTCTGCGCTTCCGCAACGCAGACATTTACCTCCCTTCTTCCAGCAATTATCTTCAGAGTGATTCGGCTTTCCGCAGTACCCACAGGGTCCGCGTACTGCAGAAGCCGAGCCTCCTCTCTGGTCTCTCCCCACTAGGCCGCCTCGTGACGGGCTCTCTTGTGACACTCCCGGCATCCTTTCTCCTCCAGTTCCTCGCCCAAACTTGGAAGGGGTACTCTCATCCCCCTGCCCCGAACTACTTCCAGGAAATCCTCGCTTTTTCGCCTGGAAGTTTCTTACTTGCAATCTGGCACTCTCTACCCGTTGGGCCTTCTCAACGGCCTCGCTAAAAGCATTGATTTGAGCCACTGCGAGGTCCTTCTGAATCTCCACGTTTAGGCCCTGGATAAAACGCCTAATTCGCCGTTGCTCTGTCACAATCAACTCAGGCGCAAATTTGGACAGGCGGGTGAACTGGCTCTCGTATTCCGCCACCGATTGAGCTCCTTGGCGGAGTCGGATGAACTCATCTTCCTTCCTCTCCTGAACCAGAGGAGGGAAGAATTTCGCGTTAAACTCTCTCATAAAATTTACCCAAGTCCTGGGCGTTTGTTCCCGCTCCCATTTTTGCCGAATGACATTCCACCAGGAGCGGGCCGCCTCTTTCAGTTGGAAAACGGCAAAAGTCACCTGCCGTTCTTCGGTATAGTGCAGGGCGGCGAAAATATCGACCATCTTTTCGAGCCACCTTTCGGTGACATCCGGATCGGGTCCCCCAATGAACCTGGGTGGAGCAAACTTTTGAAAACGTTCTAGAGCTCTGTCTTCGCTCTCAACATGATTACCAGGGTTTCTAGGGTTTCCCGGATTAGGGTTTGGATTCTGGCCTTGTTGCTGCACCACTTGTGCCAGCAGGTTTGTCATTTGCTGCATAGCGGCAGCTATCTGTACATTGGGGTCAACTCTCGGTTCAAGATGGGGTCCAGAGGAGGTTTCCCCAGCACCCCGGTCTGGCGTAGGTTGCCTATTCTCGCGCCCACGCCCCCGTCCACTACGTGTGCCTTCCATACAATATAAGACGATCTAGGTCACAAAATAAATATACTGTTAAAGGGCACCTAACCCCTCCTTTTCGCAGCACTAAACAGGAACAAGTAAACAAGAACAATTAACTACTCAACTCCTTCGTAGAGCATTTAAACACATAACACATATACAGAAAACACATAACAGTATACAGAACAGTCAGTCAGGTACATACAAAGTCATCCATAGAATTGCAAGTTCTAGTTCGCCCAATTCTTTCTAACCTAGACTCTCATCTCTTTCGTATCCGAGCGCAAGAATCTCATTTCAGATAATTACAACTCGAGCCGGCCGGTCCCAAGCGTAAATCATCCATATTCAAGATTCCTACCCGACATACAGATCTAATTTTCTCAAGTTTCATGATCAAGATTTTTACACTTATCACATGCTCAGTTCATAACTTATGCTCAAAAGAGCACTTAACCCTTTTTGACACCTTCACCAAAAGCAGGACCATAACACCACTTGGTCCTAGGCTCACTCCGCGCAGAGACCACGCGAAGTGGCTCTGATACCAACTGTGACAGCCCCACTTTCCCCTAAGGCGAACCAAAGGGGTTAGCGGACTGCCTGCCCAGCTCTCGCCAGGACTAACGGTGCAGCTTAGAGCGGTCTATCGCGTTCCGGAACTTACAAACGCGCGTAAACGAGTCAAAATGGCAAAATAACCCAAAATAAAAAAAATAAAATTCGGAGTCGGCCATGAATAGTAACCGACCCGTCGGAACGCAACCAAATATCAAACAAACATTCACATCTTGAACGTTAGCAATTACAATCCAAAGTGACATACAAAAGTTTTCAAAAGTTAATATATACACGGTTTGCCAAATTGAAAGTGAAAACGGCCCTAAAGATACATTTAGGGTTTCTCTTCATATACAATACAAAAGAGATGTACATCTAGTTCATTCGGCAACCATCTATCAAGATTCATTTCAAAAAGAGTCATATTCCTGTAAGGAAAACAAAAGGAACGGTGTGAGCTAATTGCCCAGTGAGATACTATCACTTACGCAACCAAGTGCATATAAGCATCAAGCTTTCATTCAATATGGTAAAATAAGCAAAGGTACACGTCAAATATGGTGATAAAAGGATACAGATGGCTCTCAACAGCCCTTTCCTCGATTGCATTTCTTGATCGGACGTCATTGACTCTCCGTCAATGTTCAAAAGTAACCAACCGTAGACTCCACTTTACTCCCACTCCTTCCACCTAACATACCCCTACCGGGCCCAAATTCAAACACTTGCACTTTGGTATTACTCGAGTATACCGGAATCGAGAGTCTCGCATACTACAAGATTCCATATAACTTTACCCAAGGTTCATTAATTGGCACGACCAAGTCCTCGCCGGCTCGATTCAATCAACTACCAATGGGGTTGAGCACAATGATAACATTTGTAGTCGTTGGATACTCGTCCAATCAATTCACTTTCATTTCATTTCATGTAACATTTCATGTAACATTCCAATAACATGACAACAATGATATAAGGCATATAAGTGAGAGTGATAAAGTACACTTTCACTTCAATCAAGTCACATTCAATTCACTTCAAGCAATTTACATTCAAAGCCATATAGTAACATACAAGTGAGTAGTACTCACCAAGCTAGCAAATGTGGTTTCATGCACTTCCGTCAAAAGAACGTTGTGCACCACCGTCACGTCCTAAAACATGCAAACAATTACAATGAGACTCGATAACGAGTCATAAACCAAGGCCAAACATGACCCCAATAGGTTTCCATAAGCATATACAAACATTAAAGGAAACCAGAAAATTCGGAAATGCAATTAGCTTTGGCCCTGAAAAAAACAGTTTTTGTCCTCATTTTACGGTAATGGCTCCAATTTCACTACGATTATCGGATGAGGGTACAAGACCCACCATTTCGAAGCTAAAAGATAGGGCTACAACATCACAGAAGGTCACTCAACCCAGTTTTGAGTGCAAACAGGTCAAAAATGCAAGATACTACATCAAAAATGTAAAACAGATTCACCAAAATGTATTCTAGCGGAAACATCATAACTCAGGCTCTCCAAGTCCAAATCCAGAAATTCCAAGACCAACTGAAAGCTAAGAAACAAGGATAAATTTCATCAGAAGGCCTCAACGACCAATTCGGAAGCAATTCCAGCCAAAACAATCAATTACAGGCGCAGTTCTTACATTCGGGTAAAACCAGAACAGCAATAGTAATTTCGACTTATCTCATTCTAAACAACTCCGATTGACCTGAAATTTTGTAGGCACCTCTGAAATATCATTCCCTACAACTTTTATGTTTTAAGCCAAGGCCAATTCGGCATCTATCTAGGACCTAAAAATTCGGGCAGAATGCTCCCTCAAGAACCCTAATTTTCTGAAATTTCTTCCAAACCAGAAATTGGTTGCAATTAATCACTTTTTCCACCTCCTAGAGTCATTATATACCATTTCTAATCATCATAGATAGCCACACAATCATGCTTATATTAAAACAGAAAAATCCCCAAAAATAATAAAACTTCATCATTTCAACCACAAATCAAGAAATAATCCATAAACTTGCATCTCATACTACCACTAAGCATGATTTATGTAGACACCAAATTTTTGGTGTAATTTCATTTACTGTTTATTTTTAGTTTTTTATTTGTCGTGCTAGTTTTATTCGATTTTTAGTTTTTAGTTTATGGTTTTATTTTTATTTTTAAGTTATTAGCATAGAATTTCTTGAAATGAAAAAAGAGAAAAAGGAAAAATCATGGAAAAATGAAAAATGTAGGAAAAGATTGAAAAATGGCCATTTTTAGTTGTTTTTTAATTGTTTTCATCATTATTAGTATTATTATTATTATTACCTGGTTTTTTAATTTGATATTATTTATTTAGGTTTTATCAATCTTGTACTTAAAAAAAAAAAAAAAAAGAAACGCGACTTGCAAGCTGCGTTTTTGCAGCTTGCAAGGGAGGATCTTGGGCAGCTCCTTAGCTGCAAATAAAGCTGGGTTGGCTGAGGGTTTAGAGGTTGAGGGGCTTCCATATAAATAGAAAAAGAAGGGGTAGCCGCAAGGGGAGCTTCATCGTGGGGAGAGTTTTGCAGCTAACGGGAGCGGAAAGAAAAAACGGGAAAAAACTGGACAGAGGGGAGAGCAAGGGGAGAGCTGAGGCTTCGGTGGGCTAAGGAAAGAAACCAGAAAAACGGAGAGGAGGAGCTTTGAGAGGAAAAAGAAAAGAAAGGGCAAGGTGGCGGCTGAAGCAAATAGATGTAGAAAGAAAGAGATTGACGGCGTGGGTTCTGGAAGAAGGAAGAAGGAAAGCAGAGAGAGGAAGAGCTTGGGGAAGGAACCGTGATAAGCAAGGAGGAAATGAGCAATGGACGGAGGAGAAGAAGGCTACGAACAAAATTGGAACAGAAGTGATAAAGCTGCAATTTTTCTGACCAAAGGCCGGCTATGAGCCATGTTCCGGATCAGATTTCTCTTTGATCTCTGGTTCTTTTAAGTAACTCTCAGTTTCTGCACTAACTAGGAAGTAAGGGGAGGAGGTTTCGTTCAGAATTTGTTGGCAGAAAACATCGAATGATCCTTTGAATTCGCCCCCAAAGATCGCTGCTTAATTTTGCTGGTGCGGTTTCGGAGCCGTAACGGGACAGCTTCGGCCGCTCTTTCATGACGTTTCCTGTCCAGATTTTGATCCAAAAACGTTTGGGCAGGTACTCTCCTAGATTGGTGTCTTAGTCCCTTTCCTTTTTGTTCTTTGTTGAATTGTCATTTTGATTTTTCTTTCTGTTGATTGTTGCTGTCTACGCTTTCCGTTTCCATTCATTTCTGGTTCCTCCATGTTAGCTTAATTTGCCGATCCTTTTGTTAGGATAATTTCTTAAAGATAAAATCCAGAAATCTGGTTGTTGTTTCTGTGCTATTCGTTGGGTTCCTCGTTTGGTTTTTAATGGTTTGGTTTTGCAACTGGTTTGCGTTCATCAAAATGTTCAGCTTGTTAAAGGTTTCGAGTGATGGGTCTGCTGGTTTTGGTTCGAAGTTTGACATGAATTTTTCTGCTTCCAAATTACAGAATGTTGTTCTTCGATACTTACACAGTTTTTGTTCAATTTATTGTGCTTAAACATAAGGATTTTATGGTCCAAAAGTGCATATGCTTGGCTATGAAATCTGGTTTTGGAGGGTAAAACTAGAAAGGTTGCATTAGTTTAGTTCATCAAATGCTTGCATAATTGCCCGGATTTTTTTTTTGCGTGGGATGTTGCTAAGATTTCTGCTTGCTAGGATGATGTTAATGATGTAGTATACTGCCTAGTTTGAAGCTGTGAACCTGGAAAATTGCGTTGAGCTTGGCAAAGGGCCGCAAGCTTTGTTTTTTTTTTAATTGCAGAAACTTTTGTTTTTCAAGCATGCTATCCAGAATTTCGCATGATGTTGCTTTTTCTAAGATTTTGCTTGTTTGAATCGTGGGGGCTGTGTAGTTTTTTGCTTGCTTAATCTAAAGTGGTGATGTTGGGTTGAAAATATCTAATCAAAGCTGGGATTAGAAATCAGAGGTTGAAAGGAAATGCAGCAAGTCTCATTGCTGAAATCATATGCCGAAAATGCAGAATTTCTCTTGCTGTTTGTATATTCAAATGTTTAGCTTTGTTTTCTTGCTAGAAATTGCGGTTTGATGTTGGATTGGGATGTTGGGCTGTGTTCGGATGAAGATTACATTTTTGTTTCATTTAAGACAATGAATTGAAAAGCAAGCTACGGCTAGAATAGTGCAAAAGGCTTTAGAAATGGCTGAAACCTTGTTGCAGAATATAAGCTACGTTCTTTGCATGAAGATTGCATGAAATAATTTTCTAAAATTGCATTTTGACCCCTTGGCTTCTAACTAATGCTACTTTGACCCAACTAATTGAATAATGTCTTCAACTTGGTCCTTGGTAGTTTTAACTTTTGCAATTTCATTGTTTGTTCGATTCCAATTAGCCACCTTGCTTTGCTTAAATTGCACTTAAGTTATGACTTTAGGGACTTTATGGCTAAGTGAGCTTTGTTTTGCCCATTTCTTTTATTTTTTCTTAAATAAAGTGGTGCCTTGACCTTTTTATTATTTTGGAGGGTAATTGAATAATTTCACTTCGTTGGGGCGTCAATTCAAGGGAGGTACACTCTATCCCTCATTTGCACTACATTTGACCTTACGTGCTCCTACGTGTTATGTGAATATGCCTGTCTACTTCGCTTTCCTTACCTCCTTGCATGCATTTACTTACTTTTACTTTCATTTAAGTTTTATGGGGTATGTGTACACCTCTTGGCTTGTAATAGATAGTGCTCGGAGAGCATCTGGTCCATTTCCCCTTTCCCTTTATGCTTTTATGGGGTATGTGTACACCTCTTGGCTTGTAATAGATAGGGCTCGGAGAGCATCTGGTCCATTTCCCCTTCCCCTTGGTTGCTTGTTTTTGTTGCTACATGTTTAATTGCTTTAGTAGGCTCTTGCATCTAGTCGAGCATGCTAAGTGCTACGTGCTACGTGTTTACGAGCGTTTCGGCATGTCTACTTGCTTTCATAACCATGAATGAATGGAATGGATGAATGTACGTCACCACACTAGTCCAATGCTAGTTGTGGCTCATTAGGCCATCCCTTTTTGTTAGTGCGTATTTGCATGTTCACTACATGTCATGCATTTTTCTTAGTTTTATCATTTGGCATGCTCCTCGAGCCCCTTTTCCCTCATTTTAGGATTCTTTGCATCTCATGCTAGTTAGGGTACATTTGCCTGAAGAGTCCCCTTCTGATAAGGGAAACGAGCGAGTGTGGCTACTCGATAGCCTTAGCACGCTAGTTTTGCCTTCTAATCAAAGGGAAAATCGAAGTCGACAAGTTAGGAGTCATTCCCATACCCGACCTGATGCATTCCCTTAGGTTCATTCATTCTCATTTATCACTCACTCATTCTTTTCAATTCACATTTTCCTTTCCTTATTGTTCATTTTGATTTCTACTTCACAAAATTGCATTTAATTACACCTATATGCACTTATCACTATATTTCATACACTTGCACACGAACACTTGGAATTTTCATACAATTGCACACGTGCACCTTTTCATACACTTGCACACAAACACTTGGATTTTTAATTTCTTTCATACACTTCCACACTTGCACATTTGAGTCTCATTTGCATTAATCGACCTCTATGGGGTTTTCCTTTGTTGGCCGCCACAATTCATGTGGTTTGGGACCAAAAGCCTCACGAGAGACATCGTAGAATTTAGGATTGCATTTTTCTTTCCGTATTGCATTCATATAGTCATATCCAACGTGCGAACATATATTGGGTAGAAAATTAGGAAAGGTAAGGTTAAGTCGTGCAACTAGCCTTGGCTAGGTCAAAGGGGTGCCTTGGATTCTATCCTTGCCTTCCCCTTTGTCAAACGTGACCCCCGAACCTTTTTCTTTGGCTTACGTGGACTAGGAGTCGTTTTAAAAAGGGTTTTACTACTTTGTCTTTAAAAAACACTTTTTGGGTGACTTGGTACACCCCAAATCTATACCAAGTGGCGACTCCGTTTTCATATTTAAAAAACCCTTTTTAAATTTCATTTGGCCAAATCGTCGCATTATCAAGTCCCATGGCCTTTTACTTTTTATGTTGCACACGTTCACACCACACTTCGCACACAATTCACTTTCATCGAAAAGTGGGGCGCGACAGTTGGCGACTCCACTGGGGACTTCCTAAGTGGGTCCAAGCATTTGACTTAGCCATTCGTTTCCTTTTTCTACCCTTTTTATGCATTGCATTTGGATATTAGGGTTGCATTTTCTATTTTAGGACTTTTTCGCCTCGCGCGCGTATCAAACTATTCCCTCACTCACGTGTGTATGATTGGTTGATTGGATGTATGTATCTCGCGCTTGCATTGCATTTGGGGGGGTGTGTGTCACCTTTAGAGCCTCGCGTGGTTCTCACCCCTTTCCCTCAAAATAGGGAACACTTCATACGTGCACGTTTACTTGCTTTTATCCCATTTTATTTTGTTTTTCGTGGGCGTTTCCCACACCGCCTTGTAGGATTAAGATCGATTGCCTTGGGTAGGCGGCTGGTGTGCTCTGCGCCCATAGCGCTACCTAAGGGATCACTCGAGCCACCGACCGAGGGCCCTGGGAGTGATGACCCTTCGCCTTTAGGTCTGAAGGCTTGGGAGCCGAGACTTATCGAGTCTAGTTGCATTAGTGAACCCCAGCCTCATGCATCCATGTTAGAATTTGCCTAGGTTAGAGTCAACCTCACCCTTTTAAGCACATTAGGCACGAGGGAAGGGGTTCCACCCCTTTTTACTTGTTTTATTGTATTGCCTTTCTTATTTGCTCCCAATGTGTTATGTGTACTATCAATTGTGCTAACCATTTCATTGTTTTCTTGTCTTGCATTCATATGCCTTAGCAATAAGAGGCCTCTTCGGCACTCTTTTAGTGACTTACCCACTAGATAGCTCACCTGTTTAAATTTCAGTTATTGCACTTGATTTTCAATAAATACATTTCATTTTTAGACCTTTCCCCCGATGCATTATTCATGTCCTTTAGGTCATATTTGTCGCATATTTACATCGCTTTAATAAACTGGCATCATGCATAAACCATAGAAAGGGAATGCCACATAGGGAATCCCGTGTTTAAGAATAAACCACCTTGTGTCTCGGATACTTAATCCAATGAGACTTGCACGTTTATATTTCATGTACCATCCAAAGGGGTAGTGCACAAGGTAAGTTAAGATCCGATCATTTTCATAGAGTGATCTTTGGAATATGAGCATCTAATAATCACTTTTTGGCCATTTTATCAAATATTGGTAAAAATCCCTTGCGTAAAGGACATTAATTTGAAGAAATTCACAAACGATTCCTCCTATTGAGATGATAATAAATTGAGGCCAAATTGTGATTTTAGAAGGCTCATAGACTGATTTTCTGAAACCACCAATGGCCGGCCGATTCGATCAATCCATTTTGTCAATTCATAATCGATTTTAAATAAACCATTCCTTTGACCAATTTACCCTTTTTAGGGTCATTCGGTCGATTTTGAATAAATCATCAAATCTTTTGACCAATCTACCCTTTTTAGGGTCATTCGGTCGATTTTGAATAAATCGTCAATTCATTTGACCATTTTACCCTTTTTAGGGTCATTCGGTCGATTTTGAATAAATCGTCAATTCATTTGACCATTTTACCCTTTTTAGGGTCTTTTGACCAATTTACCCTTTTTAGGATCACCTGGTCGATTTTTGAATAAATTATCAATTCAATTGACCAAGTTACCCTTTTTAGGGTCTTTTTGACCAATTTACCCTTTTTAGGGTCATCCGGTCGATTTTTGAAAAATCATTCAATTCATTTGACCAATTTACCCTTTTAGGGTGACTTGGTCGATTTTTGCATAAATCATCAATCTCTCTTTCATTCATTTGGCCAGTTCACCCATTTTTAGGGCAATCGAATCGATTTTGAATAAATCAAGTTTCATTCATTTGACCAATCTACCCTTTTTAGGGTGATTCGATCAATTTTTGAATAAATCAAATTTCATTTAATTCATTTGACCAGTTTACCTATTTTTAGGGCAATTTGGTCATTTTTAAATAAATCATCAATTTTATCCAATCCATTTGACCCGTTTTTTCCTTTTTTAGGGTTTAAGTCTAAGGGTCACCGAATAAATTAATTGAGACATTGCAATCTCTTTTTTCCATCATTTTAGGACAAATGTCTCTTTTCATTCCAATGGGCCAAATTTTTCAAATTATTTTTCACTCCATAAGCTGATTGGATCCATCAGGTATT